>NW_028321911.1:6969696-7121212 GCF_036245765.1 Copidosoma floridanum
CGTTACTTGTTAAAATGGTGGTAGGAAAACTCTTTTTTTTTTTTGCTGTGACGTTTCACTGGAAATTTTAGCCTCGTATAACCGCAGCCTAAAATATTTTTGTAATATTCTATACCAGTAAAGAGTTACGTGGTAATTAAAGTAGTGCCATGTAGTCAATTTTATAAACCAGCTGCGACTTTTACCAATAAATAGAAAATAAAAATTATTATAAGTTATTTTATTTAGAGTAAAATTAAAGTTGGTTTTCGGCCTAAAATTTGACCATCAATAAAGTTGATCCACGGTCAATTTTCAAGTATATGATGGACTTTTAATCTAGCCGCAAATGGCAAATTCTAGTAAAACATTTTGTTTCCTATCTAGTTGTTAAAAGTGCGGCTGGCTTAATAAATAGATTGCGTAGCATTATTTTTATTACTCCATAACTCTTTAGCAAAATGAATGATAACAAAATTATTTTGAATCTAAACAAGTCGTAGAGTTTGTAAGTATGGTTACAATTGCGGCTGGTTTAAATTCTTGACTGCTTTTGGGCCTTAACTCCGTCTATAATGATAAAATTATTACTACTGAGCAGCGCTCTTTCAACAAGTGTATCACGCCCGTAATAAAGAATTTATGATAAAAATCGCTCAATAGTTTTGTTCATATAATAAAAAATACCATTGCTTTTACCATTGCTTTGAAAGTAGTTAGCAATTAGTATCTTGCTTAATGCTAGCAAAAACCTTTTGTTAGATAAGTAATAATCATTGCTTTTTTTTTAATAACTCTACCCTGGCAACTTAATACTTTGAGTGTGTAGACGTTTTTTTTTCATAATTAAATATCTATAAATTATAACTGCAACTATTTTCTGGTTCAAGGCTTGCTTTTTTACTTATCAAGCTTGTTTAAACAGTCATGCTCCATAATACTAAGTTTTTAGTTCTCATTTAATACTTATGATGACAAAGGAGTAGGTATAAGAGGAGTTCATAATATTTGTTAGATTTATCCAACTTTATCTACTCACCTTGATGTTAGCATAACCAATAAAACTATATAAATTTTGAAAATTCTTCGGGAATCCATTAACAAACAAGCACTCTAGAGTCTTTACAGCTATTTAGCAGTTTCTTGTTGATTAGATTATATTTTTTCAAGATCAAGAAAGAGTTAAAAAATGACTTCAATTACTATAAGATCAATAAAATTATTTTTTTCCTTGATGTTCATTGATAATTTTAAACTCATGCCTTGCAACGCAAAATAGCTGCACTTATATATTACAGATATTCAATTTTAAACAAAAAATACCCATATAAAGTATTAGATTTCCAGCGTAAAGTTCTTAAAAATCAACTATCATTACTCATCAGATAAAAGTTTCTTTGCTAGCTTTAAGCAAGATAGTATTCAATAATAACTGAACTACCGTCAAAGCAATGATAAGAGATAGTTGAAAATGACAATTCTTTGATAGTCTATCCAGAATGTAGCTTTAAACAAAAAAGCATCTACACTTGGTAGTAGCAACACCATCATTTTATTCAAAGTAAAGACCTAGTGTGTTATCACTTTTTAACGGGCCAATGTTACCAACGTTGACGATTGCTCCGATTCGAGGACGTTACAAACAAAAACTCTAACAGATAACGCAGGCGACATATGCACTTCTCTCATTCTCTGATCCTGCTGTTTTTATGGCGAAAAGCTGGGTGCCCTACGAATGCTAGCGCCACCTCTTGTTAATCAAGAGAAAACAATAGTCCACGTTGCCATTTAGGATTTAGGGTCACTGCCTGGAAAGAATCACTAATCACTTACGCTTGGGTGTACATGTACACGCTACCAGAGATTAGTAGGGAGATTGCTGACTGCCATGCTACGGAGTGTGCCCTTTTTTTTCCAGTGGTTCGAGCGGCCGAACAAGGCGCACATTTTTTTTTTTTATTTGAGATTTTGAGAAGCATGGCATTGGAGCGGTAGGGGTATGAGAAGAGTTGATTCGCGTGGAAATGTCCATATAGGCGCACAGTTTGGAGACGCGTGGAAGGGGTATACCGAATGTGCGCCTACGAGGAGAGGAGTGGAAATGTCGGCTGTATAGCTGTATATATCTAAACGCACAGCCAAAGCAAGCAACGACACGAGTTTTTCTTTTTTGAGAGTCTTTTGACTCTGCAACCGAGTACATGATATGTATAAATTTAACTGACTTGCTCTCGCTCTGGCTTCAATGTTATCTATAAATCTTATTTAATTAAATCGTGGAACTAAATGCTCATTAATTATACACACAGAATTTTAATTTCAATACATTATTTTTTAACTCTCCCGTACTCTTAAAATTCCCAAATCCATTTATGTTTTCAAAAAATTAACCACTAACTCATTAATTTCACACATTCTAACTGCTGTAAACTGTAGGACAAGCTCCGGAGGATATCCATGAACATACGTGACTTTGAAAGAGATACCGTCCGTCCTTCGGATAGCTAAGATGGTTAAGGCTTATGCCCCTTTGTAGATTGTTATACACTTAAGGGTTCATATCTACTTCATGGTAGATATATTTTTTTTTTTTTAATGTATATATATTTTTTTTTAACGAAACGTAAATAAATGAAATGAAGACAAAATGATACATTAAATAAAAAAAAAAATAAAAAAATATCTACTGTGAAGTGGATTTGAACCCTTAAGTGCAAAACAATCTACAAAGGGGCATAAACCTTAACCATTTTAGATCTCCGAAGGACGGAAGGTATCTCTTTCAAAGTCACATACGTTCATGGATATCCTCCAGAGCTTGTCCTACAGTTTACAGCAGTTAGGATGTGTGAAATTAATAAATTAGTGGTTAATTTTTTGAAAACATAAATGGATTTGGCAATTTTAAGAGTACGGGAGAGTTAAAAAATAATGTATTGAAATCAAAATTCTGTGTGTATAATTAATGAGCATTTAGTTCCACGATTTAATTAAATAAGATTTATAGATAACATTGAAGCCAGAGCGAGAGCAAGTCAGTAAAATATATACATATCATGTACTCGGTTGCAGAGTCAAAAGACTCTCAAAAAAGAAAAACTCGTGTCGCCGCTTGCTTTGGCTGTGCACGCATGCGTTTAGATATATACAGCTATACAGCCGACATTTCGATATACCCCTTCCACGCGTCTCCAAACTGTGCGCCT
Source organism: Copidosoma floridanum (assembly GCF_036245765.1). Classification (NCBI taxonomy): domain Eukaryota; kingdom Metazoa; phylum Arthropoda; class Insecta; order Hymenoptera; family Encyrtidae; genus Copidosoma; species Copidosoma floridanum. Next base: position 6,972,882 of record NW_028321911.1, read on the forward strand.
ATATGGACATTTCCACGCGAATCCACTCTTCTCTATACCCCAACCGTGCTAATACCACAGCCACTGAATACGCATTCAGTATGAATTTTGTCGTAACTAACATGGGGCTAGAAATTTCAATTACTAGACGGGCGTAAAAGGTTACTAGTCTGACATTGGTACAACCCAGTTAGTTAATTACTTGATGTTAAAAATCTTGGTCGGGGATTTTCAACGATAAAGGTCTCTCCCGTGTAACAGTGGCCTAAGTGACTGCTCCAAGCATGGATAGGCACCCTGACAAATACTACTTGATAAAAATTATCACTTTAAAATAATACACAGAGCGATAAACTACATATATCACATCTGTGAGTCAACTTACCTAGTTGTTCGTTTCAAAATATCATGTTTCGTAATTTGATGTTTAAGTAGCTTAAATTTGCAATTTTTTCGTCTTGATTACATGTAGTGTTTTATTTCCTTTTCTTAAACAATCAACTACACATTCATATTCTGAGCATTTAGTTTCAAAAATTTCTTGAGATGTTTCATTATTACAGTGTCTATTTTCAATACTATCAGCATTTTGAGATGTTTCATTATTACAGTGTCTATTTTCAATACTATCAACATTTTGAGATGTTGATCGTAACTTTTGCAATTCTAATTTAATAATATTTTTTTTAGCAATATTTTCGGCTTTTTAACTTCTACCAGCTTTTCCTGTAAAAAATTGTGAAATTGTGGAATTATAATTACAATTCAAACGAATTTACGAATACGCCCATTACTGATGTGACATGACTATACTATAACTCAGATGTTATCATTAGGGTTATCAGCTGTGTCATTATCATTATCATAGCAAAAATTAGCCGAGTCACTGTAGCTGAACTTCTCAAATACGTCTTTCTTATTTCCATGTCCCTTATATTTATATCGCTTTCGAAACCTATGCACGCGAAAAAGCAAAATAATTTTTAGGTTGTACAAACAGTAAAAATGCAGTATATCCAAGCCTGTGCAAGGTATATTACAGTAATAACGTGAATGTTTCAACTTCTAGTTATACTTACACAAACTGACAATGAGAATTGGGCACTTTTTCATTCCACCGGATTTAGCATCGTATTTATCCGTAGAGTATATTTTTTTACGATGAAAATCATACAGCTATCAGAATAGACCACGATAGAGGCCAAATCATGCGATATGCGCAAAGAGAGAAAAGACTGCCAGTGAGTCCCCTTGCTCTTGTAGTTAGGGCAATGATGCGTGGTTATAGCATCAGCAAAATAACCGCATGACACTTGGTAACATTGCAGTAGAAGCGATTTCCAACCTTTCTTTCGTTTAAACTAATGCTCCTCATTCATCGAGAACCGAGATATGGGGCGATGAAAAAAAAATTTTGTTTTTGCTTGTTAACCGAACCAAACTACAATTAACAGAAAGGTTACTCCTAACGTACATGACACAATTTTTCCAGCCGAAACGTACCAGCTGATTTGAAACACATCATTATTAAGGAAAAAATTTTTTTTAGTTTATTTTAATTTTTTTTTTTAATAATTCCGTGTTTCAAATCAGCCCGTACGTTTCTGCTGAAAAAAAATTTCGGCTGGCCCATATCTTGGTTCTCGATGAATGGGGAGCATTAGTTTAAATGGACGGAAGGTTGGAAATCGCTACTACTGCAATTAATGTTACCAAGTGTCATCGGGTTATTTTGCTGATACTATAATTACGCATCATTGCTCTAACTATTGTTTAAAACAAGTGTACAGAACGAAAAGAGTCAATACGCATAACATTACGCATGCGGTTATTTGACAAGGACACAGGGGAACTCACTGGCAGCCTTCTCTCGCTCCGCATATCGGTGCTAAGTGTGGGGTACGGTAAGAGTCGGAATTTTTTTTTATTTTCATTGTACTCGTTTCAAAAAATTTTCGCCGAGAAGCACACATAGTGCAGTGCCGCGAGAATACGATGACGATTTAAAATTAAGAAGCCGAGGATTTGATCAGAGGCAACAGGACCGGCTAACAAGCAGCGGCGACAGCAGCCCGGAAGCCAGTAGGACTAGGGTAACAATTGCTGATAACCACAGGATCAAGAAAACAAGAGGCAAGGAAAATGGTCCCAGAAATTTTATTCCTATTGGTGTGCATATCGCCTAGCACGTGAGTACATATTTAATAAAATTAATTGTATATTCCTTACTCCTAAGGCAAAATAGGAGAGGCACTAGTTAGGTAGAGATGAGAGCAATGGATTTTAATTTTTTTATCCTTGATATATACATATTATTTATCCGCCGTTTTTCTTAAGCGCAAAACATAAATTACGCGATAAAATAGACCTAAAACGCATTGAATTAGTAGAATTTTGTTGAGAAAACGATTCACGTGATAAAAGAATTGGAAAACAAGGAGAAAAATCAGTGACTCATAACGCAAAAACTTGACAAGTCCGTTGAAAACAGGAAACAGCACACTGAAAAAAAAATCAAGCAGCTGTAGCATGATATGAGAATCTATACTGCGTTAGTATGACTATCGATTCACGTGTGCAATGCTTGGATTTCAAGTATAGATCGTATGAGATGCGCTCAAAGTAATATAGTATGGTCTGCTAGCATATACACTATGACACACACGGTCGTAGCGCGTGGAGCCCACGCGCAAAGTGTTTCGCGTGTACGCACGCTGAATTCGAGTGGGAGCTATAGGCATATCCTATACATAACATACGCGGTCTGCAATACTCATTCATTACAGCTGATATACTGATGTGATATGTGTGATGCTCGTGTGATTTTATGTGTATAATGATGAATAACCAAGGTAATAGTTATTTCTTTAATAAGTACTAAATTAATGTGGCGATTGTTCATCATTAATTACTAATATTTTGTTCAAGTGTACTACATGTGAATTGTGCTCAACTTTATTTGTCAACACCCTGCGCTGAGTGCATTATATATATATATATATATATATATATATATAGAGAGAGAGAGAGAGAGAGAGAGAGAGAGAGAGAGAGTGGAGACAATCCCCGAAACATCAGTATACGTTACAATTTTGAAGGTTATACGGCAAAAGGTAAATTAATAAACACCTGTGTCAGCGTGAAAATATTAAACAGTATGACAATGCCAATAGAAAAATTCCTCATAGTTTTTGTAAGATTTTTTAAAATTACTTTGGGTAAATACAAAAATCATTTTTTGTTACCAGTATGTGTTAAAATGATGGATTTAACTAATTATGTACTCTAATGTCAATCGCATTGGTAAATATCAGTAGAAGTTGGAACTACGTATTTATATCCAAAGAATTGTCTATTATAATTGAATCTTGATTATATCAAATATTAGGATTTTTCTGCCATATAAATATATAAAAATATTTTTTTACGTAATATTTTATCATAGGACAGCCCTTGAATTTACAGTAATGTGTATTCTAACAGATTAAGTATACCTTAGTAAGCACAGTGAAAAAGACCAAACCCATGATAGGCACGTAGAATACCTGAGATGCCTGTGCATCTCGATCATGCATGTCTCTCATTCAAAATCAGTATGAGTACACACGAAACACTTTGCGCGTGGGCTCCACACGCTACGACCGTGTGTGTCACAGTGTATACGCTAGCAAACCATACTACATTCGTTTGAGCGGATCTTATACCGTCTATCCTGTATCGCACAGTGTTGCTATGTGAACCGATGCGTTTAACCCAATACTTCTCTCACACTGTCGATATATGGATGGTATTCATGCTACAGATGCTTGATTTCTTTTTTCGTGCAGAGACCAGAGGGGAGAGAGAACAGCGTCTTAAGGAGAGGATAAGTTCCATAAATTGGATCAAGCACGAAAAGTAGGGAAACGACTCTCTCGCCCGTCTGTTATCTCCATAGAGGTATAAGAATAGAGGAGAAAAGGGGGCGTGATATGCGACAGCAGAATTCGCTACGTAACGGGGCATATGTCTTTGTCTGGCAGTTATGTTATTGGTCGAGTCATACATGAGATTGAATCAACTGTAGGATTCAGAACGAAGAAGTAGCCAATAACGTGGCTTTGGCAACAAGGACAGATGCCCCGTTACACTTAGTTATGCTGTCGCTGCCGCTAATGGTCTAGTATAGCGCTTTTCCCCTCTATTCTTATACCTCTATGGTTCTCTCTCATGCTGCTGCAGCTAGGTGAAAGGGACCAAATATTATGACCTAAACATAACATATATCGTACCGAGAGCTGGTAGAGGGACCCTGAGCATTATCTTACATGTAAATAATAACACAAAAATTATACATAATTATATTATACGTGAAAATGATCGAGTCGATATATGAGGATGAATGAGCAAAAATGTATTGAGGAGAAATTGAGAGAGAGTCTGATCAAGTGTATGCATGTTGCGAACAGATTTTAAGCAGCGCCAACGTACGTGCACGGAGACTGTAAACGAAGTTTCGTCGGCCAAGAACTGCAATAAATGACGGTGTTGTAAATAATGAATTTATTCTATTTTCTTATCCCTTCCCTGTTGTTGCGGTCCAATAAAAACCAATAAAATTTTACAATAGGATTTTTCTATTAGTTTCTTATCGGTATTTGCACCCGTAAATCCAAATAAAATCCGAAATGGTTAAAAATAGATTTTCTATATCATTTATTATAACTAGGACATGATTGAACAAAAATAAATTGACAAATTTATGTCATACCATCCGGATGGTAACATCAAAACGGGGGGATTAGAGTATTTTATATGTAAATTGAAAGAAAAGTTAGTTATTAATTTTTATTAGAATTTAGTAAAAAATACTTTAGTCCCCCCGTTTTGGTGTTACCATCCGGATAGTATGACATAAATTTGTCAATTTATTTTTGTTCAATCATGTCCTAGTTATAATAAATGATATAGAAAATCTATTTTTGACCATTTCGGATTTTATTTGGATTTACGGGTGCAAATACCGATAACAAACCAATAGAAAAATCCTATGGTAAAATCAATGAATTTTTTATTGGTTTTTATTGGACCGCAACAATAGGGTTAACAACATAAGATATGCACTGGAGCTGCAGGATATCATTTGTAAGTATTGCATCGTTCAAGTGGCACATAAAATGTTGTTTCACATGTTTGCAGAAAATGTTTCTTAATTGTTTCTTCAAAAAATTTTTTAACATAATACTAACACATACTAACACTTTACATTTACAGAATTTAGGTCAGAGTCATAAGGTTGAAATAAAAATACAACTAGATTTCTAATCATTTGATGTTCCATTTATTAAAAATATTCACTCACTAATTCATCGTCGTGGTTTCTTTCATCAGATTAGAGACATGACATGGATAGCACTTAACGTTGTAGAAAGATTTTTCTTTAATCACTACATTTTTAAATTTTTATTTATAAAAGGTTAGATTTATATTCTCAAATTAACATATCTTGCGAAAGGCTAACTACGTTTATCATAGATCTTTTTCTATGCACATTAAGCATTTTTTGGTTAAGCTAAGTATAACTTTGAAACTATAATTTTTTTTTTCTTAAACTATGCTAACGCCATCAAAGTGTCAAGTAATCATTCAAGCAGTTGCGTCAAAGAAACCAAATAAAGAAGTAAAACTTGGAATATCAATAATTTACTTTAATATTTTCTACCCATAAAATTGAAAAGGCGATTGTTAACTCCAACAATTAATTGACACTCAAGTGCTGTTTAGTTTTTCGTTAAATTAACAATAATTTTGAACGTAGGACGCTCTTCTCAGATACTACACTTTCTTTTTCTTTTTTTTTTTTTTTTCTTTTTCTTTAATTTTATTAGCTATATTGATTTATCATGCCACACGTACGTTGAGGAATGCGAGTAAAACAAAAAGTGCATTGGCACAGTCAACTGTTTTCAGTTTTTCAACTTTTTCACAAAGAATACTTTTTATTACACCTATGAATAAAATAATTATTTTTTATATTTAAATTAAAATCAAATATTGAAAAAATACATGTTTGTACAAGAATAATTTTTTATTTATTCATTTGCAAATACAAAAAAAAAAAGAAATAAAAAAATAAAAAAAAAGCAAGTTACACATGAAGTATTCCTGTTTTAAAAGTCTTTATGCATCTGAAATTCGTATTTAATGACAAATCGTTGAGTCTCATTTTATTACATAGTAAGAAATATAACTACTTTCTGCTCCGAAGCTTTGCATCAACACTTTCTGGTTGAGTTATTCTCATTTTTTTTGAAGAATAAATCATTCAATTATTTACAAGAATGGTATAAAATATATGAGGATAGTAAAGAATGAAAAATAATTACTGTACTTATTCATAATACGAAAAGTGGATTTCAAAATCAACGCATTGTTGCATACCCTTACTCTTAATACCTATATTTACTCATTTTGTTTTACAAACGAAAGAGCGTTAAAATATTATATATCTGTATACATATGTGACCTGTGGGAATGTATAGATGTGGGCTGCGTTCACAGTGGTAGACACTAGTATAAAACTAGTGTCAGGGCTGAGCGTGTAACTTGAGCCATGTCGTAAATATAATTGGCATCGGGTCAAATATTATATTTACGACGTTTCATAAAAAACAAAATCTTAAATTTGGTGATTTTACGCCACATGTCCCATCGTTGCTGTGAAAAGGGTGTGTAGACGTGCAAAAAATACTTCAACACCAGCAAAAGGATTTGACTGGGGCCATTTGGGTGTAATATTAAATGTTTGTTCAAAAGTATCTTACCACTAGGCATGCATTATCTTAAAACTCGGGCTGAATTTAAACTTGATTTGATTGTTAAGACACGTAAGGTAAAAGCACCAGTACGTGAACACTTCCTAAAATTGCACCAGTAGATTGAACAGCTTGAATAAACTATTTTCAATTTAAGTGGATAAAAAAAAAAAATGTTTCTGATATCCTTTGATCGTTCTTTAGATAAAACAAAATTTATATTTCAGTAAGCCTTTATACTCAACGAGAAAAAAATTATTTATTTGTGCAACTTGTATGTGGTGGCTTGAGAGACTGTTCAGGTACTGGTACCATTAGGTTTTACCTATACCCAGTACTCGAACACATAAAAATGATTGAAATCACTGTTAATCAATAATAATAGTATGTCAAGCCAGTCGTTATAGTTTTCATAATATGTCACCAATGAAATTAGAAAGAAATTTTTCGATTTGGTTATTTGCAATACATAATAAAAATAGAAATCAGTAGAAGGCAGCTAACATAACCTCTCTCCCATTTAATTAACATGGGATGTTCAAGTACTCGGTCAAAAATACGTATCGGTACCAATACCTGAACACGCTGTTCATCTACTGGGTCATTGGTAAAAAAACTTTAAAATTAATTTATTAATTGTACACATGACCTAGAAAAACTTTTTTGTTTTTTTTTTAAAGGAAAAAATATAAACTTACTGGCGCAATGACTGTTTTGTTGTTATGCAAATCAGAAATTCAATAAAAATGAGAAAACAAAGACTTTCTGGAAAAAGTGTTCACGTACTGGTGCTTTTACCTTAACAGAAAAAAAAAATGTTAAAGTGTGCGATCTATTTCTTACTAGTTTGAGGGCATTCGGTGTAGGTATGCGTCTTACCTTACGGGCTCCACTAGTTTAGTAAATGTAGCGCGCTCGCCAGGAATCGATATTAATGGCTTTTTGAGAGTTGATCGCGACTGGTGACCGGTCACAATACACTCAGAAACTCAGTGGTTCAATCGGGGAATCCGATAATCGTCGACTTCGACGAGATAAATCAAAGTAACGTGGCGTCAACTTAACCTTTTATCCCATATTTAAAAAGTAAATAACGTTACAAGACCAATACACTTTCCGATTTATCGAATTCACCGATTGATCCCCTGTTGGGGGATCTGATCGCGATATTTCGATACAGCCTGATACTGTTCTATAAATCTCGAAAATAGCGCTCTAATTGGTTAGTTCCAGTGATATTCGATGGAATACTTAGTTCAGAATAACTGACCAATCAAAGAGCTGCATCGAGTGATATCGGGCTGTACCGAAGTATCGCGATCAAAAGCACAGGGACGTAAGAAAAGCATTGGTTGATACATATGTATGTGGGGAAGTATGGGGCACTACCGGCAGCCCAACTTTATTAATTAATAATGACGAAACTTCTTGGAGTAAAGCTATGAAAAAAATGTAATTTCAAATGCACAGTATTATAATCATGTATACTAAACATTGCCGTGTCAAACTGGTATTTGAAAATTCTCGTACGGCCATTTTTTTCGATTGACAATTGTAACCGCTACTTGTACTAAATTACTATTATTATTATGTTCGTAATTTAGTTTTTTAGAAGAATCAGCAAAAAACATTCAGGACAATCAATTCAAAATAATTTTTTTTATTAATTCCTTGTTAGTATTAGAGACATACAGGGTGAAGGAGTGACCTAACTTCCGCCGCATGCACCGTTTTCACACTATCTGTGAAAACGTAAGTGCATAGTGCTTGTGTATGCACGTGTATATAGATGTACTAAACAGTGCTATTCTTACGTCTTTGCATATCATGTATATGCCAATTTAAATTTGGAATCGTTATGTTGTGGTAGCCCCATAGATGCAGGGTAGAGCTGCAGGACAGAATTCTCTCTATAAGCTGCTATGCTTAGTCTATCCTGGGGCTCTACAATAGTAAACGATGTATCGTCATATTGCAAAATTCCTCTCTAAAATTTCTTTAGTTTTCTCAATTTTCTCAAACCTTTTTTATTCGAAGACTTTCAAGAGAAGTTTGTGATATCGTGATATATATTTAAGTTGGTAGAGCCTCTTGTGACGAGTTTCGATGTATCGAAAAAAATAGTTTTTTGCGATATCCCATAGACCACGCATGCGGCTTAACACAAAAAAACTAAAATCGCAAGCACAGTCTTAGGGAATATCGCACAATTTTTTAGTTTTTTCGATATATCGAGACGTGTGACAAGGCTCCTTGAGTGGTTTTGGGTATCTAAAATATATGATTTTAGCTCTGGTCTCAACTTCAACATAAAAACCTGACGTCGCGTTAACATTTAGATATCTGTTTGGACGTGACGTCAAGATTCATGGTTGATGCTGCGACCGCAGCAAAACCCAGATACTTAAGGGTGCGTTCGATTCACATCGGGTGACCGCGTATTGATCTCTCATCGGTTAGTTACTCCCAAGTACAGTATATCTACAAATAATACTGGTACTTGTACATGAATATACCAGACTATATCCGATCAGCAATCGATACGTGACTGATACGCAACCGACTGATGTAAATCGAACGCAGCCTTAGGTAACGCAATACCACAGTTACTACAGGATAGACCTTTTGCACTGCAGGATAGACTTCACACGGCAGCTTATGGAGAAATTCCATCCTGCATCGCTCTATTGAGCATCATGTGACTGGGTTCGTATTCCGTAACTTGTCCAGCTTACATTTACGCTTACTACAGTAGACTCCAGTTAGCGCAAGTGTCAGCAACTAGCTAGCTATTGCATGAAGTTACCCCCAGGGTGGTATTTTGTAACGTGTCTAGCTTACATTTGCCCTAGCTAGACTAGACAAACTAAACTTGACGTCATGTTACAATGCTAAAGTGAATGGTAACGTTTTGTCAAAGCTAGCTAGTCTATAGTCTAGCGCTATAGGCTAGCTGGTGCACGAAGTTACGGAATGCAGTCTTTAGACTTACACTGGACGTATTAGGTTATGCCACACAAGCTTATCCCCCAGATGGCGCGATCGTGCCTACGAGAATGTGGCGTCTTCAAGTGTAAGCATATATACAATGTCTACATGTATTCGTTTGTATTGGGATCGGGTTATTGAGTTATTTGGAACTCAAAAGCCTAATATTGGAGTTTCAAATGTTTACCACAATGTACATGGATAGAAGGAGGCGTGGCGCTGACGTCGGAGAGCCTACTCTCGCGGAGTCTCGCACCTTCCAAAATTCAGCACCTCACGTAAAACTACATTGGTAATTGGCGCTTGAGCTTAGTTTCAATCACAATATACATATGTATATACATGCGCAAACTATATGTATACACGTCTTTTTGCGGTACACCGTACTTCCACGTGAGGTGTGATGCGTCGATGTCGCGCGATGCATTAACATGCGTTTTAAATGGGATTGCTTGACGTGACAATACGGATGGGCAAAATATATATCGATATACCGGAAGTACCGATATTTTTTCACCGATATATCTACACGTTTTGCCGTTACATTTTTCCACCGATCTATCGTAGATCGATAGATTTTCAACGGTATCGAAATAACATCATGAACAATACATTTTCGTCCATACAAACATTTAACAGTCAAGATTATTAAAAACAAGAAGAACGGTGGAAAAAATTACGCACTGCAAATATACACAGTGCGTTTTTTATCAGTTAATTATTTTTGTATGTGCTAATACTTGAAATTAAACCCAATTTCCGTGTGCATTTATATACACATCTATCGATGTATCGGAATATGGGTGTACTATTCCAATAACATTGATATGCTTCAGATGTATCATTAATATATGGATATATTTTTTGAGTTGGCTCAAAGTAACTCATTGTACACTACACTTACACTGCCATCTATGCAACTCAACTACCCTATGTCTTTAAACGAATTTCGATACTTTCGAATGTATATGTGATAGTCTCCCAGTGTCCGGACACCGTTAAGACTATCATATATATATATATATATATATATATATATATATATTTGTCAATACACTGACTCTGCCATCTATGAATCTTGGGTGCTCCTACTATCTAAACAAATTTCGATACTATCGACTATATACGCGATACTCATGCAGTGCCGACCCATCGTTGAGACTATTAATTTTGTCGAGTCACTGTTGCGTGTTGCGTCGTGTCGCGATACTCTCGCAGTGTCGAGACACTATTGACACAATGGTTTTTGTCGCGTAGCTGTTGAGTCGTGTCGCGACAATTAAACGTCGGTACAGAAGGATTCTCGGCATTTTTGCATTTGGAACTTTTTCTACATGTATATGCCGTATTTACAGATATACATATATTGATTTACAAGATAGATATTATACGCACAATTGCAACCCATAGTAACTCTGGATTCTCTTGACTTATAAAATTATTTAAAAAATAAAAATTGTACAGCCATTTGTAGGTACCATCCGGTTAATGACGACGACGACGACGTTGCACACTACTACAGTACTGATCTAATTAACATTCTTTATTTCGTTTTACAGTTAATACCTTTCAATCTCTTAAATAATGCATATTTGATGAGATGGACACACTTTAGAGGTATGATGATTAATGTAATAAAAATGAAGTAAGCCTTGAAAAATAAGGCTTTACAGTAGACTCATAATCTGATTCTGTGTGTATAACTCTCTGTCTGAATTAAAATCATTATGAAAATTTTTTTTAATCCTAAACAATTTTTCACACCAATATCTGACAACTTGGTGTTATGAGTTTTTAAAACACACTTAAACTGTTTTTGGTCAATAAAATTATTATTAACAATTCAAACATAAAATATTACATATTATTTTTCGATACTATTATGCAATAACGATTTTAAAAAGAATTCACGTGTCAAAACACTATAAACATTCTCAAATATGATTTTTAAATCCCGTAGGCAATTGCCATTGCTAAAAAGTACACGAAAATTAATACATGCTTCAATACTGGCATAAACCCCTTGTAGGTTTTCAAGATTTTTTAAGAAACTCAAGTAACTTCTCGTTAATTTATACTTCGGGAAACACGTGTCAAGTATGTTTTAAAGATATCATCATGATTTAAAATTAGTAGGTATGTTTTTTATTAAAAAAAGTGTATACAAATTTATCGTATAGTCATGACAACTCAATTATGTCCAGCGCTCGGAGACAAAATATTTTTTCCGAGGATGCAAGGTTTAAGTTGGTAGCACCTTGCATGAGCGGTCTCAAAAGTGACTGCCAAACTTGCGGGAAATTCAAATTGGCTATATGGAGCAAGACGCAAAACCCCAGATAACTCGACAACATTTCATACACCATAACTTGATAAATTAATCCTAAGCTATTTAACCCAATAACCCAACGCGCCTAAAAGCAGTATCACAAGCTTTAATGATTAATAAAATACAATAAACAATAACGCAAGCACCAATCCCCACACAACCCGGAGCAGTTACTAGTTGCTTTGTTAATTAAAATAATAAATAAAATAATACAAGCGTCAATCCCCACGCAACCCGGAGCACTTACTAGTTGCTTTGTTAATTAAAATAATAAATAAAATAACACAAGCGCCAATCCCCACACAACCCAGGGCGATTACTGGCCACTTTGTTTATTAAAATAATAAATAAAATAACACAAGCGCCAATCCCCACACAACCCGGGGCGATTACTGGCCGCTTTGTGTTTTAATTAAAAAAAATAAAATAACACAAGTACCGATCACCACACAACCCGGAGCGCTTACTGGTTGCTTTGTTAATTAAAACAATAAATAAAATAACACAAGCGCCAATCCCCACACAACCCAGAGCACTTACTAGTTGCTTTGTTAATTAAAATAATAAATAAAATAACACAAGCGTCAATCCCCACGCAACCCAGGGTGGTTACTGGCCGCTTTGTGTTTTCTTAAAAAAAAAATAAAATAACACAAGTACCGATCACCACACAACCCGGAGCGCTTACTGGTTGCTTTGTTAATCAAAACAATAAATAAAATAACACAAGCGCCAATCCCCACATAACCCGGAGCACTTACTAGTTGCTTTGTTAATTAAAATAATAAATAAAATAACACAAGCGTCAATCCCCACGCAACCCAGGGCGCTTACTGGCCACTTTGTTTATTAATTGAATAAATAAAATAACACAAGCGCCAATCACCACACAACCCGGGGCGCTTACTGGCCGCTTTGTTTATTAATTGAATAAATAAAATAAAGAATAACATTCCGAAATGTTATTTTATTTTTTTTAATTAAAACACAAAGCGGCCAGTAAGCGCCCCGGGTTGTGTGGTGATTGGCGCTTGTGTTATTTTATTTATTTAATTAATAAACAAAGCAGCCAGTAAGTGCCCCGGATTGTGTGGTGATCGGTGCTTGTGTTATTTTATTTATTTAATTAATAAACAAAGCAGCCAGTAAGTGCCCCGGGTTGTGTGGTGATTGGCGCTTGTGTTATTTTATTTATTACATTAAAAAACAAAGCGGCCAGTAAGCGCCCTGGGTTGTGTGGTGATTGGCGCTTGTGTTATTTTATTTATTACATTAAAAAACAAAGCGGCCAGTAAGCGCCCCGGGTTGTGTGGTGATCGGTGCTTGTGTTATTTTATTTATTATTTTAATTAACAAAGCAACTTGTAAGTGCTCCGGGTTGTGTGGTGATCGGTGCTTGTGTTATTTTATTTATTTAATTAATAAACAAAGCGGCCAGTAAGCGCCCCGGGTTGTGTGGAGATTGGCGCTTGCGTTATTGTTTATTGTATTTTATTAATCATTAAAGCTTGTGATACTGCTTTTAGGCGCGTTGGGTTATTGGGTTAAATAGCTTAGGATTAATTTATCAAGTTATGGTGTATGAAATGTTGTCGAGTTATCTGGGGTTTTGCGTCTTGCTTCATATAGCCAATTTGAATTTCTCGCAAGTTTGGCAGTCACTTTTGAGACCGCTCATGCAAGGTGTTACCAACTTAAACCTTGCATCCTCGGAAAAAATATTCTGTCTCCGAGCGCTGATTATGTCTTACGTTATCTTGCGTCGATCATGTTTGAGTTGTCGGTAAGTTGTTGGCGAGCGCTACTGTAACACAGTGGAGGCCAAGTCGGATTTAGATGCCAAGCTGCGGCCAACGTGGCCGGCATGGCAGCCAAGCTTTGACCCAGTTTTCGCCCACTTTCAATTTCTACTCGGGCAGTTGCAAAACCTGGGGTTAGTAAGCTATAGACTGATAAAAGAAGTTCTGAAATCGCCCAGAAAATGCTGTACTGCCACTTTGGTATGTTACGTAATCGACCCTGCTGATTACGGGAAAATACCAAAAATGCTGTGAGTGTTGCGATTCTTGCGAAGATAACGTTTCTTGGCGAATTGAGACGAAGAACGCTGATAACTCAAAAATGGTATAGGCACATATTCAGTGTGCCCTTTCTATTCGTCTCCAAAGCATGTGCCTACATGCCCATTTCTGCGCGAATCTGTAGGCACACACTCGGCTTCCCCCCTCCTCACTTCTCAAATTAAAAAAAAGTTTGCGCCTGGTTCTTGAAAAAGATATTGCAAATAAGCGTTAATATGTATGCTTTTTTTTAGAGAGGTTTCCCATCCGAAATTTTATTTTGTAAAAATTTAATACTTATATATATATTGGGAATAAAAAATATATAAATAATATTCCAGTCCTGAAGATATCAAGTTGTACCAACGTTTCACATCAACGAAACTATTAAGGAAGTTTGGGAGTTTCATTCACAGAGGCGAGGAACGAGGAGTCCTTCTTGCCTGCGCATCTGGGACCCTTTTACCGTGCACCTCCTCTTAATACAAACTTGAAACTGTACGACTGTAATTGATTATATTTTTAAAAAATGCCTGGTGAGTCATGATTTTTCTTGAGAATTTTCCTTTGTACTAACGTTTCTATGAAAACGTTTTTTTTTTCCAAAACATTTAGAATATACCTAAATTTTAATTAAAAGGCGAACCTAACCTCGTTCTTTCATAAGAGATCGTGTTAAACTGTCAATATTTCATAATTTTTTTCTCGAAAATTTTCCGTGGTGAAAAATCTAAAAAAATTTAATGTAACTCCTAACGTGCTCAAATATAACATAAATTTTTTTTGGCACATGTCTCCATTTTTAACTTTTCTTCCAAACCTCCTTAACCAACTAAGCTATTCAGGACTTGCATCTTCTAAAATCCGAATAAGGTACTACAACAACTTCGTAAGTACTAAAAGTATACGAGTGGATCATTTTTGTAGTTGGATACCAAGTCACGTAATGTTTTTCCGCTGCATGCTCGGTCCGTACTCGCTATGCTATTTATGCTATGCGCCTATGTCAGGTGGCGCCGTCGAATGAGAGAAATTGTCCCTCGCGAAGATCGCCAGAATGCATGGAGACTTGTAGGAAAATTTTTTAATAAATTAAAAAAAACATTATTAATAGTTAATTGACTAAATTAATCAGTGATTTGAGTGTGTATCATATGTTAGTAAAAATTTTGTTTGGTGTTGTCATATGTGTACTACAAGATTGTAAAATATAAAAACATAGATTGCGACTATGATAACATAGCAAATATGAGTGCATTATACATGCTCACACTTGTGTAAAGCTTAAAGGATACAGGTAATACACGGAAGCGTAATATAGATGTATAAAAGTTAACCTAACCTGTCATAAGTATTTACGTTTATTAAACACTCTGTGTTGTGAGAAATAGATAAATGTAAGCAGTACTTGTGTTTTCTCAAGCTCTACACAACTAAAAGCATGTACATATGCACTTATTCGCTCCGTGCATGACACGCAGCGCCGCCCTCGGTGTCAGAATCGCGCAATACCGTACCCCCGTATGATTAAATCGTAACACTGTCGCTTATAGAAGAAAGTATTATTCATTGAATAAGACGTACATACTGCTATCGCGTAAACATCAGCACCCCAAAAAATGGATATGATTATCCAAACAGGCTTTAAAAGTGTAAGTTGCAACATACTTTTTAATAATAAAACGCTGAAAAAAGCTAAAAAATTAGTAGAGAGTGGGCACGTTGCCTACGTACAGGAATATGTAAATAAAGGAGTCGGTCATCTGATCAATTGCTATGTTGTGAGGCAAACATCTGTCAGCTTAAATCCATACAAAGTAGAATTATCTGTAAGTACATTAGTGCCTATGCTTGAAAAATGTAGGTTATGGTAACATATACATAAATGTGTAATTTATTTATCAGATTAACGAAAACCGCTGTATCCGACGTGAGCTGCGAATGTGTAGCTAATCAGAGCAAAAAGTGTAAGTGTACCCCCTGTTTTCTTTCTTGTTGCAATTAATAACGCAGCACTGTCTCGTACGCATTTCGTTACTTTGTAAACGTAAACACTGATTCAGATTATTCAGCTAGCGGCAGCCTATGTCGACTGCTTGGAGTTCTTGTTCTCACGTATACAACATTACAGATAAGTATGTGTGTTGTGTACTATATGACAGATGATATTTAATAACCCATTATTTAAAATTTCGGGCGATTTGAAGTGCCTAGCAAAATTATTTATCCGTATTATAGACCCGGTTTGGCTAAATAACATTTTTTTCCGCCTTCGATTTCTCAACTAATTACTTCAAATGAAATAATATCTTTTCTCATATAAGACAACGCTTACTGTACGATTCATGGGGGTACGGGTTCGCCAACTTTGCTCACCTACAGCGCTGCAGTCGTTTTTTTTATCCCCTCCATACTGATGCACGGAGCGAATATATGCTGTGTTATGACGGTCGCAACGTATGTTTTTATTTTTTCAAATCTTGTAGTACACATGACAACACCAAAAAAATTTATTACTGTACACTAACATAATACACGATCAGATCTCTGATTCATTTGGTCAATTCACTCTTAATAACTTTTTTTTAAATTATGGCGATCTTAGCGAGGGACATTTTCTCTCACTCGACGGCGCCACCTGACGTAGGCGCACAGCGATAATACCCAAGAGAGTATAGTTGAGAGAAGGAGATAAGAGTGGCGTTTGATGTGTACATAGGTAGAAACAAATCAGCTGACGCATACACATTGAACCAACTCATGCGCGGATGTATATCTATACATGTGAGTATACAATATGTATACGTGTAAATAGCTACGTTACTGTACCTTCGCAAACTTCATCCCTAGTATTTAACGTCAAAGCTTTTCAAAATATAATTAGTATAAAAATATTTTTATAATGGATACTTGATCGCTGGAACACCCGTGTAAAAATATGATGTGTTGTCCAATTACGTAGCTGTGAAAAAAAAATTTTTTATGAAAAGATTTTAAAACAATATATAACAAATAGCAAATTTTCGTTCGACCGTATTTTATTTTATTATGCAGCGAGTGACAGGATGGTTATAAAAGTAAAAATTTTCTGAAAAATGGGAAGGCAAATTAAATTTTATAAAGGGTTGCCAAAACCATCGGATTTTTTAAACGATCCTTATCTATATGCATGTACATACACGAATTTTTTCAACGATAAGCTACGTTGCTGTCTGTACAATAATTTAGGATCATGAATATAATAATCTAACCTCGTGTAAGAGTTCTCGCGCTTATGCGTGCATGCATAGGCTCGCGGGTGGTGCACACGTAAGCCTGCGCGTAATGCATGTGTACGATAGCGCACGCACGCGTACGATCTAACACAGTGCACACGCATGCTCGCGCGTGGTGCCCACATAAGCTTGCGTGGTCCTACATGGAGCGCCTGAACCCTTGTCAAATAACAGGATGAAGAAATAAAGAGAACTCAGTGGAGCAAGATATATATGTAACGCATGGATCCCATTTTACAGCACAAAGCTCTACTACTGACGCAGTATTGCACTATTCTCAGTACCATGCTGGACGTGTGAGAGAGATAGATAGATATCCCAATCAAAAACTTTAATGCTGAATCAACGTTGATTTCAGCGATACATCAACGCTGAACCAACGTTGAATCAACGTTGATTCCATGAATGATAGAACACTGAAATCAGTCGTAATTTATATTGTTGATTCAACAATGATTCAACGTTGAATGAACACCAATTCAACATTGAATCAGCGTTAAATCAGTGTTGATTTAAACGTTAATTTAATTTAAAAAAATATAATGCGTATTCAATACAGTTTAACATCAAATAACTGAACCCCCCTGTTTTGGTGTTACCATCCGGACAGTACCTTTATAAACGTCAATATATCTGCCCCAAATGTTACTATTCTACTTTGTAATTTTAAAAAATTTAATTTTAACGTTTCGATCGACGCTGAATCAACGCTGATTCAACGTTGAATCAGTGTTAAATCAACAATGTAAATTACGACTGATTTCAGTGTTCCGTCATTCATGGAATCAACGTTGAATCAACGTTGATTCAACGTTGGTTCAGCGTTGATTCAACGCTAGAATCAATGTTGATTCAGCATTGATTCAGCATTGAAGTTTTTGATAGGGTTTTTTTATTCCAAGGATTCAAGATCTGACTGGCAAAGAAATATCGAAGGGCAATTCTTCTCAGACTTGTAATGACGTGAGTGTGAAGGAACGCTGGTAAGTAGCAGTGCGAACCACCAGCCTAAGTATAGCGAGAAAACCCCAACCCTTACGGACCTCGGCACATCCACCACCTCTGGAAAAAGTCCCGTAAGGTAATCTGGGCGGCCAGTCTTTAACGTGCAATACATTAATAGCCCAAGGAAGTACCGTCGACGCAAGGTCAAAGTAAGCCAACCTTAACGTCTAAAATAAGACTTCAATTTCGCATTACGCCTCAGAGAAAACACATAACGTACCGCCGTATTTAGCAACCGCTGATGGAGCTTCAACTCGAGATAGCTAGACATGTCAGTAAGCACCAGGCAGTAAAAATCAAAGTGAGGGACAATCAACGCACCCGCCAGCATCGAACGAAAACGTACCGAAAGCGCCTCACCATTGCGGAGAAGACGATAAAGCACGCCATAAACCCTGGAGCACACCCTCGACACATGACGCCATGACGGTTCTAAGACAAGTCCTCACTAAAAACAACCCCCAGGCTTCTAACCGTGCTGGTCAGCGCAACAGGATGACCCCTTAACAATATTGGCGGCAATGTTGTCTTATCGATGCGCATGTGATGCTGTACTGAGGCATAAAGAATCGCATAAATTTTCTCATCGTTAAGCATGACTCCAGTCACCCGTCCAGTAGCCTGAATCAAATTCTTGTCGGGCTTATGCAACCTCCCCACCATCGGCAATGCGCAAGAGAGACAGATATCCACGCTCAGTGCTGTGTCTCTACTCGTGCTTTAGTACTATACATAAGAACGAGCAAGTCTATACTTCCTATATGTCCATTGCACAGAGATGTAAGAATAGAGGAGAAAAGCGCTATACTAGCCCATTAGCGGCAGCGACAGTATAATTAAGTGTAACGGGGCATCTGTCCTTGTTGCCAAAGCCATGTTATTGGCTACTTCTTCGTCCTAAATCCTACAGTTGATTCAATCTCATGTAGAACTCAACCAATAACATAACTGCCAGACAAAGACAGATGCCCTGTTACGTAGCGAATTCTGCTGTCGCATATCACGCCTTCACTTCACGCCCCCTTTTCTCCTCTATTCTTATACCTCTATGATCCATTGTTTTAAGCTTCTAGTCCTAGCCATAGACATATAAAAAATAGACTACTTTGCTTGTTTTTATGTACGGTGCTAAATCACAAGTAGAAAGAGACACAACATCGAACGTGTATATTTGTCTCTGTTGCTCGTTGCCAACGGTGGGGAAGTTGCGATGGTTGCATTAGCTAGACATAAGATTCGTTCACCTTACAATCCAGGGACGGTCGGGGACAGTGTGGGCGAGTCGGAGACGAAAGTGAACAAGTGCTCTTCTCCGATCGTCCGCGATCGTCCCTGACCGTATGCGATGCGCAGTTGTACACGTTAGGTTAGGTTAATGCAAAAAGTAAACAAACTTGTTTGTATTTGCACTTCTTTATTTACAAACTATTGTTTACATACAGCATTAAACTAACCTAACGTGTACAACTGCGCATCGCGTACGGTCAGGGACGATCGTGGACGATCGGAGAAGAGCACTTGTTCACTTTCGTCTCCGACTCGCCCACACTGTCCCCGACAGTCCCTGGATTATAAGGTGAACGAATCTATAGTTTACTGACCCCAACCGTTGGCAACGTTGGGGAAGTTGCAATGGTTGCATTAGCTAGACATAGTTTACTGACCCCAACCGTTGGCAACGAGCAACAGAGACAAATATACAAGTTCGATGTTGTGTCTCTTTCTACTTGTGCTTCAGTGCCGTACATTAGAACGAGCACACGAGCAGTTTATTTCTTGTATGTCTATGGTTGTACCTGGTGTGCTGCCCTTACGGCTTACGCTAGCTTTCGCGCGCAATTTTTATATTACTATTACGACTGTATCCGTAATCTTGAGTTGGATTGTTTTATTAGTAAATTTAGAATAAAAACTGATGGTTTAGCGTTACTGGGGTTCGTTACGTTACTATTAAGTAAAGGAATGTCTCCATTTATATCCAACCGGTACTAGTATACCAACTTTTAAGAGTGTCAATTTGTAAAATGTATGTGCAAGTGGTAACGATTGACTCCAATAAAAAGACTGTACTTAATGCTTCGAAGCTGACAAAAATAATTGACCTAAAGAAGGATGTCGAGGAAGAGTTTGGAATTGAGACACGTGAGCAGGCACTCTTTTTTCGTGGAAAACATCTAGAGGATGACTGTACCCTCTACGATTATAGCATCAACTTGAACAACGTTATACAGGTACGACGAAATTGCTTTCAACGGTGTATAAAGTATTGATTCTGTATAATTTCCTCTTCTTAACATTCAGCCAACATGCTAAACAACCGATTTCTTACACTTGTAAATTGACATGTAATGTCATTATTTTTCTTCTTTTCAATTTCAAAGAATATCTTTTATTGTGAAGTGAACCTTCAATATATATCATTCAAACTGCTAGTTTTATATATCCATTAATAAAATGTATTCCTTCGGATTTTTTCTTTTGTGGTATAAAATATTTGAGAATAGGCATTGATCACGTAATGAAGCCATTTAATTAAAGTTCGAAAAATCGAAGAAATTGTCGCCAAAAAGCTGTGCGTAAAGTTACCTTTTACGTCTGTCAAGTGCAGAAGTTTGAATGGCTTTCTGGAGACTGAAAACTTGCTTTTCTGCTAGTTGTACATTTTTTCAAGTTAAAACTCTAAGATAGTATCATAGAAATACTTATTGAGTATTAATTACTTATTTTTGAATGCTCTTGATTTTATTTCAAGCTTTTTATATGTGTACCTTAGAAAGATACAAGAAGAGTTTGTATTGTGTTTTGGTGAATGTCTTATCAATATATTAACAATTTATTTAATTTGGACATTTTGTGACAGTTCAGAAAACTTGAAATCTGTCAAGTAAATAAATATTTTTATATTCATTCCAAAAATTTATTATACTATCAAGAAAACTGATAACAATAACTTGTAATTCCTTTTTTCAATGTAATCTGAAACAAGACGTCGGAAATTAAAATGTTTACAATTACTGCATTCAAAAAATAGTATTTAAATAAGTCAGTCATTAAGTTTTTCAAGAAATACAGTAACACTTTTCATTGGTCACGGAATTCAACAATATCACAATTCATTTTTAGTTCTTTTTCTAAGTTTGGTAGCTCCAGTTTGGCTCCTCGTTAGCAGTGTAAGGTCGCGGTTACATGGGGCGGAAATTATCAGTGGAACGTCACAGCGGAAAGAGAAAAGAGTCAAAAGAGTTCTTCTACTGCTACTTTACTGAGTTACGTGCTCCACTTCCGCTGGGAAAAATGTCCATTGTGCACATGTAGCGGAACAGAAAGGCTGAGCCATGACAGCAGCCACTGAGGGCCCAGCTTTCCAGCGGCAAACATTCGATGTTATGCATTTGACATAAATTATTATTGCTTACCTATGATATATTACGGTAGACATTTTACTATTTATAGCTATAATCATCTTCAGATGTCTGGAAAATTTAATAATAGTCGAAGAATAAGGTTATTTTATTATTTAGTCGGCTTCCGCCGTTACGCTTCGCTTTGTTATGTTCCATGTGCACGATGGACATTTTTTCCAGTCGAAGCGAAACGTGTAACTCGTTAAAGTGGTGGTAGTAGAACTCTTTTCTCTTTCAGCTGTGACGTTCCTCTGGCAATTTCCGCCCGATGCAACCGCGGCGTAATCTGTACGGCCATTAACGAAACCAATATCAGCAACCAGCTGGCTCGCACCCAGCGAAGTGGTTCCATTTCAGTGATGCCAGACAGAACGGCTTTCCCCTCAAAGTAGAGTTCAGTAGTCTAGAGATCCGCAAGCTATAGGCTCCGTGCACAAAAAACCCTAGCGCTAACTTGTGGCTAAATGGTGAATCCGCGTGGTTACGAGAATACATGGAGTAGCATGGTTACATAAAGTCAATAATTTTTTTCATCAATATCAAGCCCGTTCCTAATAGTGTGATCGTCTCAATTAAAATCCTTAACTCCTTAACTTTACGATGATATTTTTTTCAGCATGAGATTTTGCTTTAATAAGTTGTAAAAGAGACATATGTTCCATTGTTGCTCGTACATGTGAGCTACATTGTATGTGTCAGTAAAGTGTGAGAGAGGAATAGAGAACACTTAGTAGTAAAAACACATGCAATGTGGCTCACATGTACGAGCAACAATGAAACATATGTCTCTTTTACAACTTATTAAAGCAAAATCTCATGCTGAAAAAAATACCATCAAAGTTAAGGAGTAAGGGATTCTTATTAAGACGATCAGACTATTAGGAAGGATCTTGATATAAATAAAAGAAATTATTAATTTTAGGCAACCATGCTACTCCATGTATTCTCGTAACCACGCGAACTCCAGCGTTGGCCGCGATGGTCAAAAGTTGGCTGCCTATCGCAACCTTCAGAGCACTTCTTTATCAGGCCACTCTTATTAATAATTCAAATGTTAAATAATAACACAAGTGGCCATCACCCGTCGACCTAAGGCGTTTATTGACCACTCTAATAAATAACCAAAATGTTAGATAATAACACAAGGGCCTATCACCTTATGACCCAGGGACTTACTGGCCATCTTGATAATTAATGAAAATTTAATAAATAAATTTTAAAAATGAAAAATTTTTTTACTCTGAAACCGCCACATAAAATTTTTTTTTATTACGTTAAGTGATGAAATAAAAATATATTTCTAACAAAATCTTTGTGGTACTTCACTATTTAAAGTTTTTAGTAAAAAATGGCAGAAAAAAATAATACGGCCTACAATTTGTTTTTAGTTATAACAGTTATAGTTTCGGTTTAAAACCATTATGGTCATTTCTTTACTTGGGATAAAATGTTTACTTCCACCTTCTTGTATGGCTTGCCGGGCTAATAGCACTTCACTAACCATTCTTACCATCATAAAATTTTTTCTCTTAGTTAAAATATTATTTTTTTAATAGTAGGCCAGTTAGCGCCCAGAGTCATCCGATAATAGTCGCTTGCGTCATTATTTCAGATTTTATTGTTTAATAGAGCGGCCAGTAAGCGTCCCGGGTGATAGGCGCTTGCGTTATTATTTAACGTTTCAATTATCTATCAAAGCGACCAGTATAGGCCCCGGGTCATCAGGTAATAGGCGCTTGTGTTATTATTCAACATTTTATTACTTATTAGAGTGGCCAGTAGGCGCCCCAGGTCATCGGGCGATAGTCGCTTGTGTTGTTATTTAACGTTCCAATTATCTATCAGAGCGACCAGTATAGGCCCCGGGTCATCGGGTGATAGGCGCTTGTGTTATTTTCAACATTTTATTACTTATTAGAGTAGCCAGTAGGCGCCCCGGGTTATCGAGTGATAAGCGCTTGTGTTGTTACTTAACGTTTTAACTATTTAATGGAGTGGCCAGTAAACGCTGCGGGTTATCAGGTGATAGTCGCTTGCCTTATTATTCAAGATTGAATTATTTATTAGAGTGGCCAGGAAGCGCCCTGGGTCATTGGATGACATGTGCTTGTGTTATTAGTTTGAAAGATTTGGGAGCCCTGTTATTAAATAACCAAACACGCCTTAGTAAATAGGAAATCCAGGAGAAATAAGTCTTTTCCTACACTCCTGCTGTAGCTCTGCTCTGATTGGCTTCGGAACTTTTCCAATGGAAAGTTCCGATAGTAGTGGGGGTATGCGAAGATCCTCTTCGCCAACACTGCTCCTATTCGTTATTAGGTGCGACTACTAGCACCAAAGAGTCCTTACAAAAGTAAATGAAGTAGCTAAAGTTAAAACTAAAACCTCTACCAATTTACACATTCAAAAGAAAACCGCAAAAATTTAGCGCCATTTTGCAATGTAAAAAAAGCATCATGTGGCAATAACTGGAACTAAAACCTCTCCCTCGCGTCTCATGACAAATATTCTCCCTTTCCATGTGATGTGCATGTTTTTTCCAAGCCTGGTTAACAGCTTATGTATTTCATCTGTACTTCCTCAGTCACATTACGCCGTAGCCGAGTGGGCTGCGTACTCTATACTTGTGCTGGTTATATCTTCAAACCTCATCATTGTCGATTTTATTTTTTTATCCTGTGATTATTGCTTAATTACTACTATTTCAATTTGTTGATTACAATAAACAAATGGTTACAAAAAGTGCATGAATAATTAATTTGAAATACATTTAGTTTTATGCACGTTGTACTGTTTTATACCTTTCTAAAGGCTTCTATTAATCACAGGTAAGGGGGAAAATTTTATTTTATTTCATTGTTTTAAACTTAATTTGACAATGATAATAACTATTCAAATAAAATTACCGTAGGCACAAATGTAAATGCTGCTTTGCGCTCTTGAAATAATTTGCTGCCCATGAGGAGCTAATGATCAAAGATTATTACTTTATTTATTATGGCACAGCGTGCTATAGTAGGCAAATTTCCCCACTCCCCTTGAGGTACTGCCTATACCGCGTTAGGTTGTTTTAGTTACAAGTACTCCCTAAAATTTTAACTAGGCTTAATACGTTTGGCTTAAAAAACTGAACAAGTATCTTAACAAACTGACGCGAATGTTAATAAAGATGTACTTGTAACGTAGATATCTTTGTCACTAGCCATAATTTAATCTTATCTATCACCGTATTTATTAAAACATGCGCATGTAACATGCAATAGAAAATATTAGCCATCACTAAAGAAGAATGAAGAGATCGTGTCAGTTACATACTGAAGCAGAATTAAAAAGATCAAAGTTTTGCTCCGTTGGTTCAAAATCAATGTCACTCTCACCCCCAGGTTTACCAAGTGAACGCAAACAACATCGTTCGTTAAGTAACTTTACACCGTTCTTGTTACCTTTGACATCTTTAAGGTCAGTAACATCAAAAAACGTTCTTACTGGTTCCGCATTGGAATGGGGAACAGGAAAAACTGCTGTCACTAATAACTTTAAAGATGGAAAAATTAAGATATCTCCAATAGTCGTTTTGAATATAATCGTCCAAAACTCTTCAACTGATAATTTTAATAATTCATCGCGTTTTGGAGGGTCAAAGAGAAACTGTAATTTTATCCATTCCGCAGCTATTTTTGTGTAAAACAATACAAATCTTTGAATTCTCCTTTCCTTTCAGTACTTAAGGCCACCGATGGCTCAACAAAAGACTAGATACTGCAAAAATGTGTGGTGTTCTAAGAAACGCGTTTTCATTTTTTTCAACGATGTTATATAAAAATTTAAACAAGTTTTTTGAACTTTATTAGTTAATTCTTTCGACATTTTAGAAAAAATTTCGGGAGCATACGGGCTAAAGTGAACATCAAAGATTTCTTTTATGTGATCGTGAACAATAAAATTGGTTGAAAGTAAAAGATCAAGGGATTTTGCATGTAAAAAATTAGACCCGATTTCTTTCATGAATTGTATTGTGGACCGGTTAAGCAGATGAATCATCAATCCTTTCGTTCGGAAAATAGCATCAAAACAGTTGAAAAATTGAAGCACAAAGCTCATAAACGAAACGTAAAATTTGAAACAAGTATAGCATAAGGCATCTAATAAATTATTCGCACTAGATTTTTTCTCTTCTCCAATTTCATCATAATTTTCCGTTTCAAATTTTAATTTATTAATTTTTGCACTACTCTTATCAAAAACTTCAAGCCTGAAATGATTAATTAATCCAAGGTAATCAACGTGTATTCTGTCACAACATTTCTGAGCTTCTAGCCGCCGTGTACCTGATAACCTTTCGATTTTATTTTGTGGCAATCCGCGTAAGCCAAGACGTTCTTAAAGCTTCTTGAAATGTTTCAGGCAGTGAGAAAAATAGTTATGAATCGCCTTGATCCTAGTTTCAACCATTTTGGGGATTTGACGTCTACTTGACTTAGCAATTAAAGAAAAGGTATGTCATACAATTCAATAATATTAAAGAGGTAAGAAAATCTTTTAAATGCTTTTGAAAACCATTCTTTTTTCAATACTAGCATTATCGCAAGCTAAAGATATTAAATTGTCAAAGCTGATATTATTATCTTTGAAAAATTTCTGTAAAACTAAAAATATATCCAAAGCCGAAGTCTTTGTTGCTTTCGTTCAACAAGAATAGAATAATGAACACTGTTTACAGTTTTTAGAACGCTTTAAAATAAAAGACGCTACAGCACTGTTTTTATAACGCAAGAGGCTTTTGTCCGCTTCATCTGCATGCAATTTGCTGCTGGAGCATCAAGTGCCACCTTTTGAATCAGTGGTACTAAAACATCCACCAACTCGATTGAGACGTTGTGTTCTGCCATAAAATATGCAACTCTCATTTCAGAACTTCTTTGTTTAAGCGAAAGAACAGGGTAACTCGACAATTTTGAATGCTCCCAATTTTTTGTCTTTATCGATAGAGTTGCAATGTAAACATGACAAGGTACGCCGGTAAAGATTTGATTTTCTCGTAAATTAAATTTTTTTTTTTTGCAATGAATGCATTCTGCGGTCTGCAGTAAAATTTGGTGATTTTTTAAGCAATCTTTAAACTGTGGGTCACGTGACCATTCATCTTGCCATTCAACATTAAATGTACTTTGTTTTGGGGGGTGCACTTCGATCTTTGCTAGATTTCCACTTCAAGTCAAGTTTTGACGACATGTTGAAATTGAAAAAAAAGTACAAAAGCAAAGCTGTTCAGTACTAATAAACAAAGAAGCCAACATGAAACTAAAGTAGAGATCCGATAAAAAAGTCTACGGTTCAGCAAAATGCACATACAGGGGATAATTGAACTAACACAAAAAAAATTGTATAAATCCACACTAAAAACAATACTGATTGTCACTAATCTAAAAAACACCAAATACACACGAATAAAGCTACGCAAGAGTCTATTTATAGCTAATCTTAAACAAACAGATTAATTTAGTTAAACACCATAAGCACAAAAACAGTAACAAATATCGATTAACATACGAAAAAATGGACACCTGTAAATCAACGCGTGCTTAAAATATAAGAAACGCAAGTAAGCCTAATGCAACACAGATCACGACTTGATCCCAATACTGTCTGAAAAATTAAAAAAAAGAGCGCTATCGATATTTTATGTAATCATATGCATGCACTAATGAACTTTATAGAAGCGGAATTATACCTAAAAACACAGTAATCACCGTATCACAAGTCACCGAGAAAATAATAAAGCAGAAAAGTACGTGCTTGTATTCTGTAGATTCTATACTACATGACTATAAGTGTGTAGAAACAAAAGACGACGCAGTTTGTACAGCAAAATGCAAAAAGTTTACAACATATAATTATATCATTCACTGAGCAAATATATTGCATGTATGCTTACTGGCGATATCAGGTGGCATAGGCATGAAAAACTTAGACAATACACGGTAGTGCAACAAACCGACAAACGTACACAACTATAGTTATGTTTTGTGTGATATCAATTAATTGCATCCATAGGAATTCACGACAGATACATAAAACATTGGGAGACAACATATGGTAGTGCAGCAGACCGCCAAACGTAAATAACTACAGTTATATTTTGTAAAATATCAATTCACAGCATGTATAATGGTACATCGATTAGAAATTTCATGAACTGATTATTTTTAACTAAGCTACATGAAGTCACATGGAGTCTTTATAAAAATGATAGGTGTATTAACACAGTTTTTATTATTGTATACTCATAGAATCGTTCTGTAATGTATATGTAGGAGTAGCAAGGAGTAGCGCCATCAGTAGTGCGAGCGTGAGAAGGTACGACGAGCGGTCCTGGCAAGGACACTTGGTCTAGAGCCTTCGTACTGTACAAACGTGCTTAACTGTAACTGCAATAAAGGTGTTCCCGCTTATTTCTGTTTTACCTCTTTGTGTTCTACCCCGTCCGTATTCTCTCTTCTGTTTACTCGGACATAGCACGTTCAATATATTATCGTCGACTGAAGCTGTAAGCGATTGAATGACTTTTAAATGACATTTCAAACGTAAGAGCAAAAAGAATATCAAAAACTGTTTTTTAACTTAGGTAGACGTAAAATAACGCTAAAAAAAAAAAACAGAAAATATAGTTTTTTAAAGCATTTGATGAGTAAAAATATATTTTCAATGCGCCAGAAAATCGCACGAAGACTATAAGGAAAAGTAGAACAATAATTTTAGCATAGGCTTGATTTTTTTAGTCAGTTTCTTGAGTTTTAAGTCATAAAATATATATAACTTTTTTAAGCTGCATTGTATTTTTTTTTAAGAACGCTCTCCATTTTTTTATTTTGAGTAATAACTACAACAGGGTTACAAATTGAAAGTATGATTTCGAATTTCAAAGTGAATCTCAGTGAGATGTGTAAACTCAATTGCTTTAGAAAGTATAGTTGTTTTTCTGTCGTGTACCTACAAAGAAGAGATTTCCGGTGGGTGTTTTATTAAATAAAAATTTCCCTTGCATTTGTGTACCTTTGCTTGAGCTTTTCTTATTACTGTATAATTATTTATATTTTTGTACTTGCGATTGGAATTATGAGAGAAAAGATCTACGTTACAAGTACATTTTTATTAACATTTGCGTCATTATTTAAAGATAATTATTCAGTTTTTACGTCAAACGTACCAAGTCTAGTTAAAATTTTGGGTGTACATGTAAATAAAACAACCAAACGCGCTGTAGGCAGTATCTCAAAGGGAGTGTGGAAATCTACCTAATATAGTACACTATGTCACTAGTTTGTATTTACGTTGAGTATTTTTTTTTTTTTTTTTTTTTTTTAGTTGGATGCTTAAATGGATAAGTTAATTTTCAAAATTAATGGAGAATTGTGAGGGGTCTATTGCATTCTCAAAGAAGATAACTCAGTAGGATTTGGGAAGAGAGATAGAGAGGCCTTGTTTGTTAAGGTATCTGTTGGTTTTAGTCCAGGTACTATAGATTTTTATGTGGTTTTGGCGTGATGTAACGGATTTTGTTGGTGGAATCGGTGGGGAACGGCACCCTCAACAATATCTAGGGGGTGCGCAAGCATGAAATCAACAGGAAAATTTACGGGAGCTCGGAAACTGCAAAATTCGGTAAAAATGACCTGTTTTTTGCCTTTTCTTGATAAATATCTCCTAATGAGAGCTTCTAGGCGAAAAGTTTGCTGCACATGATTTGTTCGTTATTTAATTTGCTAAAAGATGACACGATTTTAATTTTTTTAATTTCCACTTTTGCATTGCAAAATGGCCAAAAACTGCGAAAAAACGTATAGTCACTTTAATCCTTCGCCAAGATAAGAAAATACCCATATTTTTTTATGAAATTCGGGAATTTAGTAGTTTGAGGTATGTATAACTTATATTCAAAACCTCATCACTGTCGGTCAAATAGTTTTTGCATAATGTATTTTGCAATTAAGCGAATTTAAAAAATTTAATTTGTTACAGCGCCCAAAAAAAAAATCTCATGTTGCTCTTGATTTTTGTACATAGGCTCTGAGACGCACTTTACAATATGTGATCATAAAATTGTTTGTTTAAAAATTTTTTATATGGTTTTTAATTTTTTTAAAAAAACGCCTTACATGCAAAATAGCATAACTCCGCGATTTTTCAAAATAAATTTATAAAACTTGGTGAGCTTATAGGAGGCATCTTACTGAACAATTAGAGCTTTGGAAATCTTTGCTAGCTGCATTAGAACTAAAGTTATAAACGTTCAAAGTTAATAAACTTTTATCACACATACGACAATGTTATAGCGGAATAAAAAATTTGTTAGTATTTGTTGATACCCACTGTAGCCAAGAACGTTAAGTGTTGCGTTGCATGGTCAGGAAACAGTTTTTTAAAAAATTAAGAACGTACCGAATAATCGTGCGAAATCGGTCGAAAGGTCGGAGTGGGGATGAGAGAACACCGGCACCAGAAATGCCTCGGCGCGTTTCAAATTCGCTCGAGCCGAAAAAATTGCATTTTCTCAGCTTCTGTTGCACCGATTCAGCTGTTTTTTTTTTTAAGTTGGGGTAGCAAATCGAGAAAAGCTTAGCTATCACAGAGAGAAATGTGGTAAAACATTGTTAATAACAATTTTTTAAACAAATTTAAAAAATTACTCATTTTCGTTGGAAAAAAATTTGTATTTTTTTTTTTTTGCCTTTTTAATAATACAACTGTCTTCTTCATTGTTACAAAATAAGTTAAAATGGATAGTACATTATTTATTTTAAAAAAATTTAAATTTAAATTTCATCAACATACCTACGCTTAAGGTTAATCATATTATTAACTTCATTTTCGTTTGTCTCCTCACTTTCTTTTTCCTCCTCCTTATCCTCCTCCTGTTCTATCTCTTCTTCATAATTTTCAATAAAGTTAATATCATCTTGTTCAACCATTATATCTTCATCATCATTATCATCATCATCAATTATTTTTTCTACGACTTCTTCCGTTTCTATTTTTTTATACTCAAAGTTGTTGCAAGTTTGTCCAGCACAATTTGTACAATATTCTGAGCAACGCAAACCGTGTTTGACACAGGTACAAGATTTCAAACAGTTCTTCTGGCATCTGCATTTGATGTCTTTTAATATCTCATCGGGTACAAGAGGTCCATCAACGAATATAGGTAATAATTTACCTTCTTTAAGTTCCCAGCCCCAGTCTAGTGGATTAAGTTTATTTCCTAGCCATTCTTGGACTTGATGGTACGTTCGTAGAGCGTGAAGAGCAGTAGCAGATTCTGTCGGTGGTAATGCTTCTAATTTGAATATACTTTTACGAGAGTTCTTTTTAAACAATAAGTAGCGTAACTCGTTTAAAAAGGTGCTGGATTTTTTGCCATTATATAGAGCATTCATAATTTGTAGCCCAACTTCTTACAACGTTCGGTGTAAGAAACGACTGTAAGGATCAAGTTAGGTCACATACATCTGGGCTAGTTTAGCATACAAAACTTGTCCATGTCCAGTTGTTCATGAAAATAAAGCTTTCAAATTTTAAATTGTGGTAAGTTCGGCATAATATATTATACTGTAAATTGAAAGTAAATCTACGTATGCGTAAGATAAAAAAATATATCAATAAAGTATTAGTACATGAAACACCTTCAAAAGCTACGACTATGGATACAAAATATCATTTTATCATTTTATGTATTCTGTAGATAGTGTAAAAATGTAATTGTTTTATAAAACAAAAAAACAAAAAAATTACAAATTTTTTTCCAACAAAAATGAGTAATTTTTTTAATTTGTTTAAAAAATTGTTATTAACAATGTTTTACCACATTTCTCTCTGTGATAGTTAAGCTTTTCTCGATTTGCTACCCCAACTTAAAAAAACAAACAGCTGAATTGGTGCAACAGAAGCTGAGAAAATGCAATTTTTTCGGCTCGAGCGAATTTGAAACGCGCCGAGGCATTTCTGGCGCCGGTGTTCTCTCATCCCCACTCCGACCTTTCGACCGATTTCGCACGAATATTCGGTACGTTCTTAATTTTTTAAAAAACTGTTTCCTGACCATGCAACGCAACACTTAACGTTCTTGGCTACAGTGGGTATCAACAAATACTAACAAATTTTTTATTCCGCTATAACATTGTCTTATGTGTGATAAAAGTTTATTAACTTTGAACGTTTATAACTTTAGTTCTAATGCAGCTAGCAAAGATTTCCAAAGCTCTAATTGTTCAGTAAGATGCCTCCTATAAGCTCACCAAGTTTTATAAATTTATTTCGAAAAATCGCGGAGTTATGCTATTTTGCATGTAAGGCGTTTTTTTAAAAAAATTAAAAACCATATAAAAAATTTTTAAACAAACAATTTTATGATCACATATTGTAAAGTGCGTCTCAGAGCCTATGTACAAAAATCAGGAGCAACATGAGATTTTTTTTTTGGGCGCTGCAACAAATTTAATTTTTTAAATTCGCTTAATTGCAAAATACATTATGCAAAAACTATTTGACCGACAGTGATGAGGTTTTGAATATAAGTTATACATACCTCAAACTACTAAATTCCCGAATTTCATAAAAAAATATGGGTATTTTCTTATCTTGGCGAAGGATTAAAGTGACTATACGTTTTTTCGCAGTTTTTGGCCATTTTGCAATGCAAAAGTGGAAATTAAAAAAATTAAAATTGTGTCATCTTTTAGCAAATTAAATAACGAACAAATCATGTGCAGCAAACTTTTCGCCTAGAAGCTCTCATTAGGAGATATTTATCAAGAAAAGGCAAAAAACAGGTCATTTTTACCGAATTTTGCAGTTTCCGAGCTCCCGTAAATTTTCCTGTTGATTTCATGCTTGCGCACCCCCTAGATATTGTTGAGGGTGCCGTTCCCCACCGATTTCACCAACAAAATCCGTTACATCACGCCAAAACCGAAATCTATATGTCTAACTGCTCCAGTAACTGGTCTATTTTGGGGAGGTTAGATTCAGTAATGTCCAGAAGCCTGGGTCGCCGGATAAGGCGAAGGCGGCTATATCCTCGGCAAATTTAATGAGTTTGCATGGAGGATCTAGGTGTTTTACGAGGTCCTTGGTGCCTATGTTTTAGAAGGTGGGGCTGCAAATGCAGCCTTGAGGGAGACCTTGGTTGGAATAGAATTAGTTCACCATAAATTTGGAATGTGATGAGTCTCGAGGAGGTTAGATTAAAAAAAAAGTGGCAGATATTCTCGGGTATCCCTATGTCTTTTAGCATATGTATTTTGTATAATATAAGAGTGTTATGTTACGATAATACTATAGTGAGCATGGATCGATACAGTCAAAGGTACTATTATTTTTACGTCAAGGAAGAGGGTGGTGGTGAAGCCATTATTGGCGAAGCTGGAGTAAATTGAGGAGGTGAGAATGAAAAGATTGTCAATGTAGGATCTATTTTTACGAAAGCCGAATTAAAGGATGAGATGAAAGTGATGTTCAAGCCACCAAATCAGTCTACTATGGATCATTCTTTTAAGAAGTTTAAGACGAGATTGGGTTAGAGTGATTGGTCTATATTTGTTAGGGATGCACTTTTTAGGATGAAAAAGATAAGATATTCTCTCCAGGTATCTGGGAAGAGATCTTGAGAGAATACTTCGTTGAATGATTCACAGAGGGATGTTATTGAATCATTGAATCATTTATTTGGTATTAATGACACAGAGACTCTATATAGTACATGACAATATTATTTATAATCAGTACAGGTACATTAAAACAATAGCAGAACTGTTTGCCGGGGCACTAATCAGATGAATAAATTAATATGTAAATAGAATAAATAACTAAATGATAGATAAGAAGCAATAACATCAACAACAATTACAGACAACAAATAAATAAAAACACATGTAAAGATCACAAGTAGAGTAATATAAAATAGCTAAAAATAAATAAATACGTAAAACATGTCAAAGCAAAAAAAGTGTTCAATTTATAAAGTGGTCAATTAGTAATTGAGTACAAAAATAAATTGTTGGCAAGATCTAAATAAAATAAAACTGATAGTGAGAATTTGCTAGTTAACTAATTCATGAAGCAGATGTCATGTACAGAAAGCAAGAATAGCAAATCAGCAAGTTGAGCTCTGAAAAGTCACTGTAGGTCAATTAACATTGTGAAAAAAGGATGAGAGGAAACGTTTTCGTAGATGTATCTTGAATTAGGGGCTTCCAGCTTGTTATAATGTTATGATATTGCTAGAAAGGTTGTTGATAATGTAGTCTATTTTGTCAAGGCTTGAAGAGCAGAGACTGGAAAAGCTTTATGCCGAAATCTTTTGACAGTGTTCCAAATGACAGTTGGTGAAGATATTGAGGAAAGGTTTTCGCAGAAGTTTTTAAAGGATTCGGATTTTTATTTTTTTATGGTGGCTTTGGCGAATCTTTCGGCTTTCACAATGGAATCCTACAGGTTGGGGTTGCGTCTGAAGTTTGTGAAGGCAGTTTTCGGACTTTTTCCGGCTTCTGCACACTCATCAGAGTTCCATCATAGGGGGTGGTTAGGTTTATGGTTAGAATATGGGGAGGGAGGTAGGTGACCTGAAAGGATTGGTGTGATTTTGGAGGGTGGATAGTTTACTTTAGTGTCGGGAGCAGGCTGGGTTTAAGTGTTAGCGTCTTTAAGAGATAAGTTGTTTGTAGCAGCAAATTGGTGTACCTTTTGTTGGAAGATGTATTCTGGATAGGTTTTATCTAGTGGGTTATGGGGGCCGCAGCACTTAATGCATGTGGGAGAGTCGACTTTGTAATTAGTGGGCATTTTTTGAGCAGCAAAGCTTTTGGATGTGACCGTATCTAAAGTATTTAAAGCAGGACTTGATAGGTCGCATGAATGGCTCTATGACACTTTAAAGGTAAACGGTTGAGGGAAGTGATTGGCCGAGGAAAGTGATTAGTATGAATAAGGTAAGGGTAAAGGATGTGGTATTGGTATCTTTATCAAGAACTTTTCGGTTAAGTCTTTTAACTGTGTGAGCTTGCGAAAGAGATGCAAGAAGAGCATTGAAATATGAGAGGATTTCATCCTCTAAAAGATCGCGTCGGACATCTCTTATGATTCCTTGTATGTAGATGCAGTGGTTTGGCATTGACGCTCTGAGGTTTTCTAGAGAGAGAAGCGGATTTGAGAGAAGTTGGTTGGAAGTTATGCCGTCAGTCGTGGTGACAGAAATCTTTAAGGGTCCAGAAGAGGCAACAGATGTAATTTTGCCTTTGTATGTGGCAGCTATTAGTCTTCCTACTGTGGTTGGATGAAGCTTGCCTGTTAATGTAGATGAGTCAAAATGTTAAAAAAATCAACAAAGGGGCCTTGGTGAGCTTTGCTGTGTTAAAGGTTTAGTGACAATTGGGAGCTTCTGTTGACGTTTGCCGTTAGATTGTCTTTGAGCGAGGGTAGGAAAGTAATGGTTTTGTTTTTTAAGGTTTTAGATGATTTGCCGACGGGGGGGGGTATGAGTAAGCTTATGATAGGGGGAAGAAAGGGTTCTATTTTCTGATTAGAGTTGTGCCGTTTTATTAAAATCAAAGGGTGGAGGGGTGGTTGACGGTTGTTGGGCGTTGAGAGAGGAAGTAGGAGCTTATGTATTGGGGCTTGTGTGGGTCGATTGTGGTGGTTTGGGCAGGAAGAGTGCTGAAGGATTCTTCGCAGAGAGATTTTAGCAGAGCTTTGTTTTTTGTGTCGAGGGAAGGAACATGCTTGTTTTTAAGGGTAAGAGAGACATAGAAGGAAGCAGAGGAGGATTTGAGTTGTATTCATCTGTGTATGTGTTTTCTGCCTCCATGCCGTTTTGATTGTCAGCTTGCGAAGGTTCGGAGCCTACTTGCAGTTTTTTAGAGGAGTCTGAGGAATTCGTTAAGTGCTTATTTTTGAGCTCTTTAGATCTAGATTTGACCATGTCTAAGCGAGAAAAATCGACCTTGTCAGCATTAGAAGACGGCAGTTCGCCAATTATGGAGGCGGCTACGGCTATAGTTAAGGCCGTAGGGTGGGTAAAGATTATGATATTGGGAAAAAGATTGCGGAGAAAGAGTAGGGTAAAAGGAAACAATCGAAGGCTTGTTAGTTTGGTGAGAAAAAGGGAATAAAAATGTATGATCAAGCGGAGCTGTAATCTAAAGGAACCACGCACTTACGAAAACGCACATGCACCCTAAGTAGATCCCATGTGCTGAAAACTGAATGACGTCTGTCACTAGTGGTGGTGTAAACTGAACCCCTCATTTTTAGTTCTGCTTCACAAAATGTTTTTGATTTATTCTTACAGAGTTTATCGTGAAAGTAGTAGGACTGATTTTTTTCTGCTCGTGCCGACGGTTGGACGGAAATTTTTTGGGTTGTAGGTGGTGGTGGGGGGGGGGGGGGACTGCGAGCTCTTGCGGACTGTGCATCGTAGCTTTCCTGGACCTCTGTCAAGTGACCTCGCACGGAAAGACCGAGATCATTGAAAATCCCCTACTACAATATTTGATCGTAAGAAATACTACACCAACGTTATATTTGTTGCTTACTAACACAAGAATTTTTAGTGTCACCTTAAGTGGTCTTAAATTTCGTGCCAAGTATATAGGTTTTAAGATATCAGTACAAGTATTTAGTGACGGTGGTACGGTTTTTTCCCTTACCAACTGTAGCTATGAAAAATAGATGTATCCAGTAGGTGTTTACGACGTACTATAGTGCGCAGAGCAGTTTTTTTTTCTTGTGGTATGCATTTTTAATATACCTGTAGGTACATTAAAAATTATCCACATTCATTGTAATATTATTTTTATCATAATAAATGTATGTACCAGCGTTAAAAAAATAAGTGACAGTTAATTAGGATACTGGTGCAGTGATAAATTGTTAATGTTGTTACTATAAATATCAAAAGTAACCTCAAAGTGGATCATGGATGACTTTGTTAAAAATATTTTAGTGAGTAGGAAATTACAATGCCTCACTAATATTTTTTCATGAGAGTAAAATTATTCAATTACTTAATTATTTACATGAGATAATACCGTACTTAGTGTTCATATAAACTTATACCTAACGCAGTAGAAGGAGATTTTACATAACATACTTGAGCGTAGGTTTTAGACAGACGTGGTATGGGAAAAAACCGTACCAAGCTATGAAAAACTCATAACTAAGTATAGTAGAGGATTTTCAATGAACTCGGTCTTTTCGTGATAGGTTTTAGACGGACCTAGTACGGGAAAAAACCTTACCAAGCTATTAAAAACTCGTAACTGAATGTAGTAGGGGATTTTCAATGATCTCGGTCTTTCCGTGCGTCATGATGCGTCATGGACCGTTTGCCGGAGCAGCACTACGCAGTGAAATTCTCCGTTAAACTCGGAAAAACCGGCAAGGAGGCCCATGAACTCATCAAGGCAGCTTACGGGAATAGTGCCATAAGCAGATCAACCGCATTGAAGTGTCATAAGCTTTTTCAAGAGAGGAGAGAAGACGTCAAGCGCTCCGGACGCCCTGTGACCTTGAAAACAGACGACAATGTGGCGGCGAGTAAAAAATTTATAGAACAGTGACCGCCGAATGAGTGTAAGAATGTTAGCGGATGAACATGGAATGCCTAAATCTCAAGTGCACGAAATTGTGACTGAAAAATTGGCCATGAGAAACGTTTGTGCGAAGTTGGTGCCACGTGTGCTCATGGACGAGCAAAAAGAAAAGTGCGCGTGACTTTTACAAGAAAATCTCGACCTCGTGAATGAAAATCCAGACTTTTGAGATAACGTGGTTACTGGAGATAAAAGCTGGACTTTTGAATACGACCCAAAAACGAAGCGTGGAGCGGCACACAGCAACATCGCCGAAACCCAAAAAAGCTCGCATGTCAAAATCGAAGCGAAAATCCTTGCTCATGTGCTTCTTCGATTTAGAAAGTGTCATTCACAGTGAGTTTGTGCCACCAAGGCAAACCGTTAGTGCAGCTTTTTACGTGCAAGTACTCAAAAGACTGCGAAAATGCCTTGTCCGCGTCCAACCAACTATCGTCGCTTCGTGGGTCTTGCAACACGACAATACGCCATCCCACACCGCGTTCATTGTCGTCGACGACCTGGCGAAACACGGTGTTGCTACCCTGTCTCACTACCCTACAGTCCAGATATCGCCCACCCCCCCAGACTTCTTTATCTTCCCCAAGCTCAAGACCCCGCTGAAAGGACATCACCACGGGTCGGTGGAAGCTTTCCAAAAGGCCGTGACGCGTGTTTTGAAGGACATTCTGGAGTCAACCTTCCAGGAAGCGTATGCTGTGTGGAAAACACGTTGGCAGCATTGTGTCGACGCCCAAGGGACCTACTTTGAAGGTTTTTAAAGCGATGTACCTATGTGAGCAATAAATATTTTGTTCTTGACTCAGTCCTACTACTTTCAGGACACACCCTGTATAGTTACTTGAAGTAGACATCAAACACTTATCTGTTGATATCCTATGATAAAAGGGAGATAGCGATTAGTGTCGAATTAAAGGTTCAATTATATCGAATTCAAGCTGAGATTTTATAAAATGTGCTGAAGTTAGATGTAAGTTTAGATGTCAAACTAACCATTGGCACGCATCGAGCGCCCTAGGTTAGTACTGTTAATAGTAAGAAAACAGTACATTCACTTACTCCTGATTATTTCATAATTTTATTTTCGGATATTTCAGACGTTCATGTTAAGATTACTGTATATTTTAAAATTTTTTCGACCTTACATTTTTTTCTGAAACAGTGAAAAAGCACCGATATTAATTTAGGTGTCCGCTGTTTAGAAAGTTGTGCGTTACTTTTAATTCCTAAACACATCATGAAAAGACAGGACTTGTTTCATATTTTACAAAGAACCTCCTCTCTTGTATTTTTTTCGACACATTCATCATTTAATTGTTTTTCTTCGTAATTATCTACATTATAGCGCCATAAATATACACATGACAAGTGCTTTTATTTATGAACCAATTAGCTGCCCCGTCTCGGCTTTGCCCAAGATTTACTGAGTGGAGCACCTTAGTGTGTTCACACGCAATTCAAAACATTTTCAGTTAATCAATACTTCAAAGTTTT
The DNA here is from genome assembly GCF_036245765.1 of Copidosoma floridanum. Taxonomy (NCBI): domain Eukaryota; kingdom Metazoa; phylum Arthropoda; class Insecta; order Hymenoptera; family Encyrtidae; genus Copidosoma; species Copidosoma floridanum. Next base: position 7,011,854 of record NW_028321911.1, read on the forward strand.
GCATCTATTCTTCTTTCTTACCGTTTAATTTATGATCAGGTCTATTTGTTAAGCTGTCAAGATTCAAAACTTATAAAAAATAAACAATTGAAAATTTGTTTCCAATTTCGAAACTGAACCACCAGAAAAACAAAGTCCTGGAGCCTTGTCTCTCCATTTTTAGCGTTATAATGTATACAAATACAAACACAAGACCACTGTTTTGAAAGAGCCCTCGCGCTCGCTGAAACAAAGGCCTCAAAAACGCTTCTGAAACGTTCGAGGCTTTCCAAAATATCTATAACGAAGTGTCAAAGTAATTATAAAAAGCATCAAAAACGTTTCTGATTCGTACTCTACTGTATAATGTGTCTGAAGTTTGGACCAGTCCAAATCGCAAAAATTTTTAATTGAACCTTGGTGAATAAATCGACTAATAATGGCTGGCAATTAACGTATTACACGCTAAAAACGAATAAAAGTGGATTTTTAGTATTATGGAAAGCGTTTTCCACGTCATAAAAGCTCAAAAAAGTATCGCTATAGGTTTTTCAGGTACAGCTGTAATTAGAATGCCAATATCCTCGAAAATTTTTGTCTACAGCCTATTGACACATTGCATGATATACATAAATTATTTTTAATTTGCGGAAAAGCCTCACAGACCAATACAACGACGAAAAATTAAAACTTACGAGTGTTTTCTAATGATATCCAAGTCAGACGCAGTGATACCCACGTAAATTTTTTACATAAGCTTGATTATATATCTTGAAATTGACATGAATTTTTTCAGAATTTTTCACATTGCGGAAAGCAATTTTACACGTGTAGTTAATCCAACGGGATGTTCGGATAAGGAGGGCTTCCGACTGCAGCTTGGGTAAAAAAGCTGATATCTGAAAAATTCTTGTTTTATTGTAAGAATGTTTACTCTAAGTCTAACATACAATTATTTTAAATTTTTCCAAGTTGCGAAAAAGCCTCTTACACCTATTAAACTGAGATTAAACGACATAAAATTAACAATTTTCATATTTTTCCGTTATTATCTAATTCAGGTGCACTGATATCCACGTGAATTTTTTAATTAATCTTGATTATATATCTTCACTCGATATTAATTATAATTTTTTAACAATTTCTGAAGTTCGGAAAGTTGAGGTAATTAAAAAAAATTTTTTTTGATTTGTGCTTTCTGTAATTTAGATAACTTTATTAACTTGATTAACTTCCCTGCCAATAAAAAACTTGTTTGTTAGTGTTTATGAGTACACTAAGACCCATAGTGTCAGTTTTCACAGTAGTCCTATGATCTGGAAGACTGATGCGAGAAACTTATTATTAGAATATTCATTTATTTGTGCGTGTTTGATTTTTTTGTTTTTAACATCTTAATCTTTTACTTTTCTAGGTACTTTAAATAAAGCCGTTATTGTTATTTGTAATTGATGGAGTAGAAAAAATTACATGTGAAGTTTTTTGTTTTTTGAAAAAAAATTTTTTGTAGGATGCTACCTTTCGTACGTTAGCTATATCCGTTTGTGTAGGATAAGTCATGAGCTTTAAATATACATATTGATACTTAAAAAATCTTAGTCTATGATAATCAAGCATAAATTCAGTAAGAGAAGAATTTGTTTGATTTGACATTGTAATATGACATTCAATAAATTTTATTCATTATTTTCATGATTCGAAACTTACAACAGTCTGTAAAGACACCTAGCCAGCAACACCACCTTCAACAACGTATACATAACTAATATTTCATATAAGTTATTAAGCATGACGTATTGTTTACGAGGCACTTACCATACATCAAATTTTAACGGACTTGTAATGAAAAAATGTTCGATTAAGGAGATCATAAAAATTTCAAAAACATTGTGCATTATAGGCTGTTTGCTCAGCGAGCTATGAATCGTCATTGCACATCTATAGCTTACCCTCGAAGCCGTCTTGTTTGAAAAAAAGTCTGGTTCTAGCGTTACATAAATAATTGTGTATGTAGTATCAATTACTTCGTTTTTTCTTCATTTGTTATTGCTAATGTCGCTATTTTTTTTTGGCATAATCTGCAAATAAATAATTTTTGTAATTCATGGGACTTTTTTTTTAATTTTTAATTTTTTTTTATTTCCTTTTTTTATGATTACTTGTAAAATAATCTTCTTCATCACCTGTCTCTATTTCTAAAAAATAAATACATTGGAAATGGCACTTGCGTTTACAATATTTACGTTATACGTATTCGTTTTTTGTGTCCCGGCAACAATGCAAGCACTCATCTATAATATTTTCTGAGAGCCTCAATAAATCGTTATCTATAATTTCGCGGTATTTAGCTTCGTTAAAATCTTTGTCAAACTGATGTTTTCTTTCTATGCAATGGGTGTAATGAATTATATACATTACACAACTATGTCCATCCAGATGTGTCTGATAAGGTCGTTCTTGTATGTCTTTAAAAGTCCATTTGATTCGACGTAAATTGTAGCATGCAAAATCCCTTTTATTATTTTCACAAAAGAACTTGAATTCTTGCATTACTCTTTTTTTTGAATAAAATTTTAAGAATGATACCAATGGCAGTCAAACAAAAAAAAATATTAAAATAGTATCCATAAATTTATTGGCAACGTTTTTTTTTGTTTTAACAATTCTATTTTCGCTTAAACTACCTAAAAGGGCTAAAGAGTAGTCGGTACATATAAAAGTCACTTTATCCCATGGATCTTATATTTAAGTATGCCATTAAAATATTTATCTTCAGTACATGTTTGCACTTGTTTAAGAATTTTTATCTGTTCTTTACTTGCACCATTAACGTTACTTTCAATCATTTTTACGGCGGTTTTATTGAAAGCATCAGCACTTTTACGCTGAAACTCACTTGCAGTTTGACTGTTGCCTTGTTCATTTTCTGTTTTATTAGCTGGATTAATATTTACATGTACACCATTTTTTTTGCCACTTTTAATACACTTACCTCGTTTTACTCCGACATTTACGTTTGCTTGTTTTTTCCGCTTTTTAGATTTTTTATCTTGTTAAGGGTCTATATTTTTGCGAGTTGGTGAGGGATTTAACAAACTCAGCAGTTACAGCAGCAGCAGCATTGATTTTTTCTTCTTCTATTTCTTTCCGTTTGTTACGTATTATTGTTGCTTCTACATGCCCTCTTTGACTGTTTCGTTCTTTTTCACCTTTTCCCCAACGCTTCTCTAATGTGAGGTCTTGCGCTGTTTCGAGATAAATCGATTTTTTACTTCTTGTCGTGCTTTTCAAGTTAACATTAAGATGTAATTTAGCTAAAATATCTTTTCTACTGGTTTCCAGCTGTCTGGAAACTAGGCTTTAGTTTCTATATCTTTGTAGCTTACTGTTCCAGAACTAATGTCTGTATCACTTGTTCCTGATTTTTTATGCTATTTTTTATGTTTCAATATCGTCGTCTACTTCAAAATTTTCTTCTACTTTATTATTTCCATGTACTTCAGTGTTTTCTTCTACTTTAAAATCGTCTTCCCCTTCAAAATTTTTTTCTACTTCACAATTGTCTTCTACTTTAATATTTTCGTATACTTCGATGGGTTGTTCTTTTTCAATAATTTCTTCTGCTTTAGTATCTTGTTATATTTCAATATCATTTTCTACTTGAGTATTTGTATTTAAAAAATCTTTTTGTACATTGTCATTTTTTTTCTAATTTGAAATTTTGAAGTTTATCATAATTTTTGTGATTCATTTTAGAATCCTCTTTATGCATGTCCAATACTTTCTCAAGCTTATTTATTAACTTGTATGTATTGTGATTATTTACACTCTGTATTACCAAAATTTTCAATACTAACTTTATTCATTGTTTGCTTTTTATACGAAGTTTTACTTTTTATGTTTGTACTACAAGTTCCATTTTAGCACACTTCAAGTTGTTCCAAAACATTCCAATGCCCCTGTCTCTCATGACCATTGAATAATAATTTATAGTTAACTTTATTGCTGTTGGGGTGATCAAGCGATGTTTCCACCATATATATTTTCTGTCAATACTTTCAAAGACAATAACCTTGGCTTTAAACATCTGAGAAATAATTTCCAGCTCAAAATCAGTTCCGTACTCCTTATCATTTCCCATGGTACATTCGTAATCGATACAACTTACACATGACTTTTCTACGCACGTATCATTTAATAGGTTTCTTAAGTCATACCAATTTGTAACAACAAAATCAAGAATTTTTTCCCTGAAATTACCATACCCATGCTCGTCCTTATTTAAAAAATACGATAAACATCTGAATAAACAGCTTCATACTAATTGTAATTGTAATTCATCATTTTCTACATACATGAAATATTTAAAAAAGCCATGAAAAAGGCCTACCTGTATGAGTATGAGAGAGAGAAAGAAGAAAGAGAGAGGAAGATAGAGAGAGATGATGATGATGAAACTGATTTATTTATGCCAGGGTTTAAGAAACCGAATGGCAACAAAAGAGTACATACAAGTTTTTACATATTGACGTACATAGATAATTCACCGATTACAATAAAAATAAAAATAAATTATTCAAGTTACTTCCATGAGAAGCAAATTCAACAGTAACAATATATACTTCTATAGGAAATAATTAAGTACAAATCACAAGAAATTCATCACAAAATAGCGTAACAATATCAGCCGGCTACAAACAAATAGTCAAAAAACGCAACTTTGAAAAATTCAATAGAATTTTTTGATTTAATTGTCGCAGGTATCTCTTCCCATACTTTCAAAGCACTTAAAACAAAAGAACGCTCATACGTGACTGTTCGCGCAAAAGAGACAAAAAATCACCTGCAACACGCCTAGCGGATCTCCTCAAACCCTCAATCGGCGGGAACGATTCTGCTAAATGTTTTGGTCTTTCCAAAGTGATCATCCGATACACCATACTGCCCAGAAAGTATCTCCTCCGGTCATCAACAGTTAACCATCCAAGCTGTCGGTAGAGCAGCCTCATTTCTACATCGCGACCCACCCCAAAAATAAACCTTACAACTGTATTAAGAAGACGGTGTAACTTTAGCTGGAGATACTTTGAAAGATCAAGGTAGGTCAGCGACGCGTTGTCGAAATGGTTGAGCACAAGCGCGGTCACGAGCATCTTCCGACAGTGAGCCAGCCCTATACCGAAGCCGATGCAACGCCCCACGAACGGCCGAGCAAACCCGAGACACCTGTGCGTTCCAGGTAAGATCATCAGCAAAGATAACACCCAAATTCCTAACCGAAGCTACAAAGGGTATCACAGTGCCGTGGACGACAACCGGTGGCACACCTGAACGATCTATCCCCCTAACTGTGCCGTAGCTAAAAATTGTGCCTTTATCTTAAAGAAGTTAAATGACAACCCATAGTCTGCAGCCCAACCGTCAACAGCGTTAATGTCCTCGTTAAAATTTCTGATGGTGTCTGGAACATCAGAAGGCAAGCACTGGATGTACACCTTATAGTAGTCTGCGAAGAGCATAGCTTTACTATATTTAAGACATGATATGATCGAGTTTATGTAAATAAGGAACAACACGGGTCCGGGCGAGGATCCCTGTGAAACTCCCGAAGTAACGTATCGAGGCTCAACCGTTCCCCCACTTCCTTCTATCACTGATAAAGAGCGTTGGGATAAAAAAGATTGTACAAAACGAATTGAGTGGCCCGAGAAATTTAATTGTTAATAAGTGTTTAAATAAGTGTTAGCAAAAGTCTTTGGTGGTCCAAAGTATTAAAGGCTTTCTTGATAATGACACTTGAGGTAATTATTTTCTTTCAGTACATTTTATTATCCCTTACACAACAAAGTATTCTTATTCTGCCGCACAAATAAGGAAAAACTAATTTTTAGGGATTCAAAAAAATTCAACATGTACATAAGATTTTTTTTACCGTACCCAGCATTAAAATTTCAGAAAAAAAGAAAACTGATACTAAGAAAACCGATTGCTGCAGTCATCGATGATATGTTAATTTATTTAGAGAATAAAGAAGAAGTAAGAAAACTAAAGAAAAAACAAATTTTAACAAGTAAGGAAAAACAGGAAAAAAACAAAAAAGTACGAAAAAAGAACTATCTTTGAATGAGGCGTTTCAAGAAAATAAAAAAAGCTTTTGGAAAAGAAGAAGAAGGCACATGAAACAATGAAAAAGTTAAGAAAAGAGTTAAAAGCAACTAGTCCAAACGAAAATGCTAATAAACTGCACGAGAAAATACAAAAATTGAACACTGAACTGGAGGGCGTCCATATCAAACTTACTGAATATGAAATCAAACTGTTACAAAGTAAAATAAAAATAAAAAAAGAGAGATTATAAATTTTGTCAGCATTAAAAAGATTTGGGTATCATTTATTTATCAGTATTCATATTTTTCTTGTTAAAAATTTTTCTTGTGATTTCACATCACTATAAATAATAAAAAACAACCAACTTTAAGTTTCAGGATTAATTTTTATACTGTCCCACTTCTACCACTTCAAATGTCCAAGTATATCCTCTGTTCTCAATCAGTGCGTCCTACTACTGTCTTTCTTTAAAAAATCAGTAAAGAATTATAAATATGAATAATTGACATTTTTTTTTTCAATCAAATCTTCAAAACTTATATTTTCTATTGAAAAAAACTGTGACTTCATTTTAATAACTTATAATATTGAAATCATTCGTTTAAAATTGTACACTCAAAAAAGAGTCCCACTATACCGTACTTCACCTTAATTAACTCAGTTTGTTTGTACGTTTGGATTGTCACGATAACTTTTTGTTATTCAAAAATTTATTTACAAACGGTATTTTCAATTTCAAATTTGTTTTCTCATTCTATTAGAATAAAGAATTTTTTTTGGTGCTTGCATCTTGACAATGCAACATACCATTGTCTGTGAAAAAGTAATGGTTTTTTGAAGTATAAGTCTTGGGCATCAAAATATTGACCTTGAGATTTATTGATAGATACTCATAGAAAAGGCTAATGTGAATAAAAATTGTTTTCTATACGAATTAAAAAGAAGTAAAAAAGAATTTTCTGTACTCAGCGTTATTCGTGGCATAAAGACTGTTCTTTTATTTCTAGTATTTATTTCGGCTTTGACGTTGTATTTAAATAATATTGAAGTTTTTACAATGTACCATTGCGAATTCCTTCTGATATATTTAATATTTGTATCCAAACAACAATAGCATTAATTTGCAATTTAATTTCTGTGGTGGAAGAGTTTACCTAGTACTTAAATGTTTCGTTGGAAAATTTATGTAAATATTTTTATCTGATTTAACAACTCCTTTGTGAGTTGCATAATCAATGCTATATAGTAAGTTACTCATTTTTTCAGCATGTTACTCAGGATTCCCCATGTTAAATGAATTGTATATTCGTTGAAATGTTGGTACAGCTTTATTTATTAAAGATCCATCAATAATGCTGGCAATTTTAGAACATACGTCATTTTTTTTCACTTTCGAAAAGTTTTAATTATTCCTTCTCCTATTTGCAATAACAGCGAGAAGAACGTTTTATTTATCAAGCCTATATTAGTTTTCAAATAAACAATCGGAAATATAAATCTAAGATGAGAATACTTTCATTTCTCCAATGATATTTATTATGTTTTCATTAATTACAACTAGTATTATTACACAAAAATCTACACCTTTAATGATTATTTTATCTTCAACAGGTTTTTTATCATCAGACAAATCTCTTAAAGTTCTGTCAACTGTTTCTCACGTTTTTTTTTTTTGGTATCATAGAAGCTTCATTCCAAGTAATTACTTTTACGTAACGTAATTTTTGTTCATTCAAGTTAAACTGGAACGCGCTTTCTATAGTGCTCAAATCTAATGGAAGTCTAAAGATTCTGTAAAAAGTCTAATCCATGGTTGAAATTTTTTTTCCAGTTGATACGAAATACTCAATTAATGCCTTATATGAAAAAAATTTTTACAGATCCACCAGAACCATCAATGATAAAACACTTTTTTTTTAATTTTACTACTTAAAAAATCAAAATTTTTATTGTTACTTAATTATAAAAGCATTCAATAAAATTTAAAAAAATTTCATTTCATTGTTATTACTATAGAAAATTTTTTTTATCGATTATGTTGGTTCAGGTTAACTAAAATTTTTGCAAGACATGTTTTTAGACACAAAAATTTTAGTTGCATGTAAAAGATCTTTGTTTTTATCATCTTTACAATACTTCATAAAAAATTTCTTGCATTTTTTCGTTAGTAAAACAAATCTAGCAAAAAAACTTGGAAGGTTAAAAAATTAGCATAACGTTACATGCATCTTTAAAAATGACATCTATTTGAGAATCATGTTCTATTAATCCTATAGAAATAGCTGTTTCTTTGAATTTATCGTACGTGATATTTTCAACAAGTTTCAAATCCACAAAAGATGAGCTGAGCACTTGCTAACTCGATGATAATAATAATAATAATAATAGTATACTAATAGCAATAATAGTAGTTAAAGTAGTAGGAGTAACATGGATATAATAGTAAGTCGCATAAATTGGTTTATCTTCAACTTTGAATTTGGACTTTTAATTATCTGTTAAACGATCATGGAATAACTTTTTTTTCTCAAAATTAAAGAATTTAAATTGTTTTTTTACTTCTTCTTGACATTTTTTTAATTATACAAAATTTCAAAACTTAAATAAATACAAAATTGGATGTAAAGTTATTAAAAAATTCTATATTTTTTTTTGGTTGAAACAATCACGTTACAATATTAGTAGGCAGGATGGAGCCTCAAAAAATAGTCCATAAGGAATTTTCTGCAAGTACGATGAAAATTATTAGAATCGCCTCGTATTGCGATCAGATAACATAGAAAAATGGTTAAAGATCTTAATCGTGCCGGCTTGCTTTGTTATTAAACAAATTATGAAAATCGACTGGATTTTTTCTTCGAATTCAGTTTATGATTTTTTTTAGCATCGTATTGCAAGAAAAAAGCTGTGGACAATTTAATTGCTATTTGATTATCCGTCGATCGGTGGTAGCTAAATTATCTAAAACATTTTTTTAATAAATTTGTACAACAAAAAGTGCACAAATTAACATTTAAAATCTCAATTTTTCAACATTATTAAGTTATACATCTTTTAGATAAATTCCTGAAAATTCGTCATTTGATACCTCTTATGAGGATCTTAAGCCATGCACAACCAAGAACAATTATTGAAGCGTTGCTAAGCCAATGTGTCTAAAGATAGTGAGGGGCTGAGGTGGGTTTCTAAAAAAATGTAAGAAAAGCTGAGAACTTGAGTGCATAAAGTAATTTAACTGGAAATGATATGAAAATCCGCATAACTTTACCTCATTCATTCTGAACTGCAGCTACAGGGTGCCTGAAAGGAATTCTTAAAAATTGTGAGAGAGGCCTAATGGGTTATCCTGTTGTCGGGTTATATAACAGTGAGGGGGGTGGATGGGGGAGGGGGACTTAATAAAAATTCAACTCAATAAAAATAAGGTAAAAACTGATAATATTTTAACTTATGAAGATGGTGGCTGAGGGGGGAGCTGAGGGGGGCTCTTCAAAATCTAGTGGGTTGAGTTGACGGGGTGAAGAAGAATTGAGGGGATTCAAACAAAAATGAGCGGCTAAGGGGGATGGAGGGGGGTTGTGTGGGAAGACCTTCCAAATCCCTATCTAATACAGGTATATATATATATATATATTTTTATTGACTCATACCTTTTGGCATAGGGAGGCTGGAAAGAAGAGCAGCAGAGTAAGGAGAGTTGGAGTAGATTGGGACTCCATCCGTAGCGGTTGTTAGTAGAAAGAGAGTGTGAGAGTGGTTTTTCTTGAAGCAACGTGAGAAAGTTAGAGTCGTCTGTGAATGGTGGTGAATCGAAAAAAACCGTTTGTGTTTAACGTTAAGGTTGGATACCTGGAGAATTTAGGCCCTACGCGTCTGCTCCTAACCGAGAAGATTAGCTGGTGGAAACGCTCGCTAGTTCCTTTGCTGATCTGGAATCTTTCTTGAGCTCGATTCAACGCTTTACTATCGTCGAAATAAGCAAACTTGCGATTCCGCCTCCAAGTCAGATTTCCGTCTTAGTGCGCAAGATCTGCCCGTCGCATGGGACATAGAAGTTGTGGTAGGACAACCATAAAATTGTGAGCATACGAGAGAAGTCGACATTTTGGAGTCGGGGGCATCATACGTTGTCAGTCTGGGCTGCTCATGTCACGGTATGTTCTTCGTCCTGGTGGTTAATGTAGCAGCGGACGACCCTCAATGGGTTCCCGTTGAAAAAACGGCCTATTACACGCGTCAGGACTTTCTTTACCGTAAATATATATGTTCAATTCTCTGACATCTTGCGCTGATTTTCCAGTTTTTTATTAGTATGTCCAGTAGAAGGATAGCAGGTTGTTTGCCGTTGCCAATGTGGCGACGATAGACAGCAAATACACTCTGGGCTCTATGACTTATCAGGCTGCCACTGTGCCCTTGGTACTCATCAAGTGCAGCCTGCTTCGAGTCGTCCTACATTAGTAGAAGAGATCTGGGTTGTGTCTGCTGTGCGTCGACCTTGGAGATGAGAATGAAAATGGAACAAATAAAATTGGAAAAAATTTAAAATAAAAAAAAAGGCGTGTGCAAAAAAAAACATATATCTTTCTATATTATATAGTGATTTTGGAGAGTCATTCCAAACAGCCCCCTCCATCTCTCTCAGCCTCCTCTTGCCCCCAATTTTGTTAACACCCCCTTATCGACCACGGCTCCCCTCAATTTTCCGCTAGATTGTTAAGAGCCCCCCCTCAGCTCTCTTTTCAGCCACCATCTATGGAAAGTAAAATACTATCAGTTTTTACCTTATTTTTATTGAGTTTAATTTTGATTTAGTCCACTTTCCCCTCTTCACTGTTGAATAACCCGATAGGTCTCCTTCACAATTTTTAAGAACTCCTTTCAGGCACCCTTTATCTGCAGTTCACAATGAAGTTAAATTATGTGGATTTTCATGTCATTTTCAGTTAAATTACTTTATGCACCCCAGTTCTCAGCTTTTCTTACACTTTTTCAGAAATCCACCTCAGCCCCCTTACAATTTCTAGACACATTGTCTTAGCAACGCTCCAATTTGTTCTACCCCTCTTCAGCTATTTTCCACCACTTCTCTGACAATTATTTTATCCCTATAATTTGTTAACATATTTTCACACCACCCTTTAGTTACTGCTATGGTGTGCTTGTTTTTTTATTTTGAATTCTCAATAAGTCTTTTTATTGCATTATTTCATATCTATGTAACAATTTTTTTTATTATTGCAATAAGCTTTTGTTGAAATAAGTCTTTACAAATATTGTTTAGAAATTCAATTAAAAATTTACATAAACATCACTATGAGATTAATCACCACCCTTGTAAGTGGCATGATCTATGCTGTAATATGTTTTCATTTCACCATTTTTCGTGAAGTTTATGTATTTGTTATGAGAATTATTCATTAAGAAGCTTGTATCTTTACGAAAAAATGTTGAGATAAACATCAGTTATTTACCATTTATTTGGTACTTTTAATGTTTTGATTTTTTTGTCTCCGATGTTTAATAATAATTTTAAAAATGTATTGTCAATAAACCAAGTGTTGAAATTAAGTTAAAAAGTAGAGAACAATGGCCAAAGATATAATTATTTAATGCTTATTTAATACTTTCTTGTATAATCATGCTTCTATTACTATTTCTTAAAATAAGAAGAATCTGATCTTTCCTTAAAACAAGTAATTCATTACGATAATGGATATTTATATTACATCAATCACGTAATGTTCTTTTAACTATTTGTAAGGCCCTTTTAGGAATTTTTTGGAGTTTTCATTAAATTTAAGAATTGAATGTAGCAGTCATAAAGCATTTTTTTCTTTTACTTTTTTAAAATCTTTAATAAAAAGTTGATAAAATGTTTCTTACAAATTTTTGCCTTGAATATCTTCAGACATTAAGAACTATCCAAACATATTCCTTAATTGGCATGGCAGAATAACGTTAGATGCTTCTTTACAAATATTGATGACGTTAACCGTTCTTAACATTTAAAAAGATTCTGCTTCATTAATGTGATTTAAAATTAGCCTACAAAATAAATGCTCCAAGTCTTTAGGAGACACTATGTTAAGTCGACCTATTGTGAAGTTACTTCGAACTCTTCCGTTTTGGCCAAGTTTTTGTTATTACAATAAAACAGCAGTATTATAGAATATTAACATAGCAAATTTTAGTCTGTAAAATTTTGGCAAAGTAAAAACCAAAAATTGAATTGTTTAAAGCGTGAAAAAATATTTTTACCTGCTTAAAGTCTGTATGATAAATTAAAGAAACTATTGAATTCACGATGATTTCTGATATTTTATTCGATATTACAACAATCTTTTTTCATTTGCATTATTTAGTGCCAATGTCGTGAGTAAAGAAAAAAATATATTTATTATTTCAATATTCAAGGTTGAAGTTTGTCACATTGTACGTAAATCTCTTATAACCCATCCTGATTATCTTTTTTACAGTCAATTATATATGAGATGACTCAACTTTTGAAAAAAAACGTTCGTCAAAATAGCTTGTTTTTTAAAATTTTTGTTTTTTATGTAGAACATTTTTATTTAGATCTGTTTTTCTCCGAACTATTATTTTTTTATCTCATTTTACTACTCGTAATGCTATAAATTTTCAGTTTTTTTTAATAGATTTTTTAATATTTACATTATCTTGCAGCTTTCTTTTTTTTAAATTTTAATAATTTTTGTTTATAATTTTCTTTGGTTTTGCCTTAATTCTGATATTATCGCAGCGTTATAAGTCCTGATGCCCGCTGTTATTACTACCGGAAAAAAGTTGGAAATTCAAACTACTTTTACAATCTAAATTATTCCCAAATCAGAGTGAAATTTAAATTTTAATATTCAAATGTAACAAAAATATCATAAATTTCAACAAAACTTTATATTTTATTTCTGTTTCAAAAACTACATTTCTTGTCATAAAAATATTTGTATGCAATTTAAGGTATGAGATCACATGGCTCCGAATTTAAGACTGAAATAAAGTAGTTACATTGAATTGTACAACTATTATTTTAAGGTAGAGTATTGGGGGGGGGGGTTGGCGCATGAAGCGCGCAGGGGGTGAAGCCCCACTAGTATGTATACATATGCAAATAAACAAAATTAATGCAAATATCAACTGCTCTTGAGTTTTACCATACCGCTTCTTTGTGACTCTTCGCGTCTTTTCGTCGTATCATTTGTGCTTCTTTTTCTTGAGCGTTAAAAAGATTTAAATTTATTATTCTTCTGGTTTATATTAACTTATGCGTTGATTCAAATACGATACGTGCATTAGTTTACTAGCATATTTTTTCCTTTTTCTTCATAAAAAAACTAATTATATGAGGTAGTACCATATGCCCTACTTTAGCTTTGCTTAAACAATTTAATAATTGATACCCCATGCTATTTGATTCGTCGTCTATCTGAAAATATTTCTCTTACTATTACCTGTATTATTCACCGATCTTACCTCTGCTTCTCTTGCTTTATTGATATCGGACGTCATAAATTTTTCTTGCTTATCCCTATATATTTTACATTATCGTGATGTGCCTGGGGGGCTGCGGGAATTTCAAGCGAAGTTGAATGTTTAAGTCTGTACCTCCCTGTCCTACTCCCTGTTTGCATTCTCTGGTAAGTCTTTCACCACGCATACTTTATTGATGTTATTTACGTGCAATATACTCTTACCTTATCTTTTCTTTTATGCTTTACATTTTGTTTTGCATAATCAATATCTGTTATTTTGTACGGACCCTATTACTGTGCATTAATCTTTCTGTTTGATTTCACGTAAACCATTTTTCCCTTGAGGTAATATCTCATATTTAGTTGACGATCATAATAAATCTTCAACCGGTATTTTGTTTGTACCTGATTTATTTCAGCAATTGTTCTCGTCTCCGTCAGTGTTATTACCAGCTCTTTAAAGTATTTATACGATATCTGAAGAAAGTACGGCCTCATATCGAACACCATAGTTAATCTGTTGTACAACTGTTGTCCACTGTAGTCTTCTTCAGGTTTGTTGTCTTGATGTGTTATCACTCTCAACTTCGTCATGAGCAAGTTGACGTCATTATTGCTGCAGTATGTATTTAAAAACTTTTTAATAAACTTCTCAACTATTAAAAATTGTGTGAGTATCGGTGCGAAATGCTCTGCTGCTCTATCTCTCAGTCTATTGACGAGAGTGCCTAAAAAAATAGTTCGTTTTCCGGCCATATCACTTGCGCGACCATTCGCACCGTTATCTTGAATAGCCGTTAGCTGATTATATCCCCGTTGAAAAACGAGACATTGCTCGTCATATGTTTGAGCGTGGACAAAATATTTTGCTGCGAGCTCTGCAATCTGTGCAGGTAGTCATTGTTGCGTGTACAGTGCATGCTCTCCGTATATAGGGCCATGATTGAGGTTATGTCACCACATTGTCTATATCTATTCGTATCAGAATTTGCCCTATTTGTGTGAGTATCGCTGCCATAAACGCGGCCTCCTTAACTCTCTCAAGTTCATCGCTCATTGCCTTTACTATATTCCATAGCTGTTGATTTTGTATGTCTTCTGCTGTAAAGTTTCTTGACTCTGTATACTTATTGCCCAGTGTAGCGAAAATTGGCCATTCTGGTTTCCCTGGTATGCCCAATTGTGTTGACAGTATGTTTGTTTCTTCTATTCCAGCCCCGCATATTTCTGTAGCTTCTTTAGTATTTCCCTTGATGACTCGTTCGCTGAAACTTGCATTCTTTAAATTAGCCTTTATTTCCGAGAATAAGTCCATTACTATCGCCTTTATTTTCCTCATCCAGGCCGTCTAGTTTCTCACACTCTTTCGGTTCGAGCTCCACTTGTAACATTTGTTCCGACATATGTTTCGTTCTTGGATCCCTACCGAGCCTTAGCCTGCACGTATCGGTCGTTGTATTACTTGGGCCTTCGCTATCACTTGCCAACTTGTGGATGACATCACCGAAATGAGTCATCGTTCTTTTTGTATTGGTGTGTTGTGAAACGTATTTTTCCGGTTAAGCTTGTGTATTCTTCAAGTTGTGGGACCGCAATTGATAAACTATGTAACGGCTTAACAATAATTGGACTCGACAAATGAAAACAGACGAGAAAAGAAAGCAAAAGAGTAGCGTTCGTCTTTCACTCGGTCTATTTCAATTTTTTGCCTTATTTTCGTTGGTAGTGGAATGGGAATAAATAATGATATAAAGAAAATAACAATCTAACCTCCAGCTCATACGGGTGCGGGTTATTACTTTCGGACGTTTCCTGTATTTCCACTGGGCTTACTAAATAAATCCCTCTATCGTTGTAGGTTTGTTATGCTAGATCTTATTTTTATTATCCCGAGGTCAAGAAAAAAAGGAAAGAGAAGCAACCAAAAAGAAATTTAAAAAAATTCCTTATTCTATAAAACAATTGCTTACCTGGTCAACAGTATCCACGAAGCCTGCCTTGTAGACTTTCAGATCGTTGTTATTGGGAATCGCTCGTAGGAATAGTTACTGGTTTATCCTATGTCCCGTTTAAGTCCGTTCCGGTACTCAAGTTTGATTTTTGTAGCACTATGTGTGCTTTTCGTCGGAATTCGTATAAGCTCGAACAACAAAGTCACTAAATACGAAATAAACAAAAATTTTGATGCTTGCCACTCAATACTTACACTGTAAAAAATGTTGTAGTATAATTACTAGCGGATAGTTACTTTTTTCATTATCCTAAGCACAGTGTTTATAATATCTGATGGTGAAAACTATGTCTTAAGCATCGTAATTTTACTAGCGATGTATTTATATCACTATCTGCTATTAAAATTAATGTACTGAGCATAGGGAAAAGTGAGACCTATGCTCAGCATATTGATTTTACTAGCTGCATGATAAATAAAATCGGTAAAAAATTACTAGACGATAAAAATTTTACTTTTGGATAGTAAATATACGTTTCACATCCCTTGGAAAAATACAAGATGATAGTAATATTGCGTTCCGATGGTAAAAGTACAGTGATCCAAATAACACGAGATAGTAAAAATAATATCTAGTGTTCAAGTTACATGCAGCAATTACTCTTAATGGGGATTAGGAAATATCGCATTGACTGCAATTTACATGTATGTATATTTCTACCGAACTTACAGTTCGTGCTTCGTGCTCTCGCACTGTAATCAATAATTATGACAAGGATTAAAAGTAAATTTCTCATAAGTGCTCTTACAAATTCGTAATCAGTAAGTATAAGGTATATTGTATATATAACGAAAGCATTCAAGAAAGTTAACACTCTTTAGGTTATGTATCACTCTCACCAGCATTAAAAAACCTCAATATTGGTAAAGATCCAAAATATTTTTGTCAAATTTCATTGTAGTAAAGAAAGACAAAGATTCAAATGACATGTAATTATTCTACTTTTTGTTTTCTATCCTTTGGTCAAAGTTGCGGCTGGTTTATAAAATCGACCACATAGCACTACTTTAATAACCACATGACTCTTTACCAGCATGAAATATGACAAAAATATTTGGGGTCTCTGAATCATCAGGATTTTCAATTTTGGTAAGAGTGATAGCTGGTTGAGATTTTCGATCATCCTTGGGCCTCAGCTCTTGGTCTATAGAGCATATACTACTTACTGAAAGTCGATCTGTCTCATCACGCTGTAAAGTATTGCTGTAAAATTTGTTTATTACCCAAAATTTGTGAAAAAAAATTATTTTTAACGATGAGTATTGATACATACGATGAATATTTAGATGTTCTAATTAATAAGTGTAAAAAATGTCTTTTTCGCATGAAAAGCGTTGTTTCATAGGTCACTATAAATGTTCGAATTTTGAAGATCGGCAAATGTTTAACAAAACGCGCGTCTTATTTTCTTCATCATCATATATCGCTAATAAAAAATAACTATCGGTGGCTTGCAAGACTTTTGTTTTTTTGCGCGTTAAACTTCACTTTCCTTGGGGCTTTGGAACGGAACGGACGTGTCACGATATTAGCAATCTAACCTAGAGCTTTATATCGTTATATTTTTTCCTTCGACGTCTCATTGTCATCGACGAAAAAGTTTCTACCGTCTCCCAACGAGATCAAACGAGGGTGCTCACTACACTTCAACATCGTCTTCCCGCGAGACTCAAATTATTTCGTGGCGACGAAAATGCGGTCCTGCCTGGCCAGCAGACCTGAGATAGCTCGCATAACCAGCCTCTCCCCCTTGGGAAGCTTTCGAAAGCTCACGACTTTAAGGTACATTTTCACCTCATGCAACATACACATATTCATATAGTTTAGGCGCCAGGTAGGGTCCCGTGGCCTTTTCAATTAGAACGGACCCACCAAGGTTTTTTTAATGTATTTTTGCCTGCTGAACACGATTATCGATGGTGGGTCGCGATCCGGATGGACAATTTTTTTTTATCAACAAATTTTATAAACAATTTTAAATTATTTATTTTTTTGGAAAAAAAAAAATTTTTCCTATTCTTTAGCTCATTTTGAACAAAAAAGTTTATATACACCATATGCCTAAACCCAATACTTTTCCCGTAAAAAATTCGACAACTTTCAAAAAATGCGTTTTTTGCTATTTTCAATAGCTTGCTACTTAAAGCCCGATTAATATTTTTCAACTCAACACCTCTCAAATTGTGAGCCAAACATAGTATTTAAAGAATACGTAAAGACCAATTGATTTCATTTGGTTGTTCTTATCCAGCGAGCTTGACGGTCTGTGCCTTTTTAATGTGACCGTACGGCCTCGGCGCAATACAATATATTCTGGCATTAAATGTTTGTTATCTGGACAGCCATACATAGATTGTTTTTTATGTATTTTTGCCTGCTGAACATGATTATTGATGGTGGGTCGTAATATCGAATGTGATCAATGTTTTTTTATTTACAAATTTTATAAACAAATTGCAAAAATGTAGTTTTTTCTAAAAATAATGTTTTTTTGCTTTTGTTATATTTTTTTACTAAAAAGTTTTTAATTCTCCAGTTTATATAGGGGCTTACGGTAGTATATATATAGCTATGTAGTCAGTTTCTTGTTGTCAACAAATTAGCATAAACCAGTAATCAAAAATTTTTGATCTTATCAATGTGTGCAAAATAAAATTTAAGAAAATATAACAGGACTACCCCAAAGTATAATAATGTGATAATACGTAGTTTATTAAGGTACGATACATTTCTTTGTTTAGAATCTATTTTATAGTATACTGCATCTTGTACATATATACATACATATCTTACGAAGTTACCACAATTTTTGTTATTTTATTTTCCACTGTACTTATTTTTACATGTGTTTTCTTTTTTACAATTACAAAAAGTGCAGCACGGTATTTGTTCTGCAACACATAAGCAGGTTTTTCTACTGCATACTTTACAAGAACAAGGTTGTAATAATTCTTCGTAAGGTGGAATTAAAGTTTCAATTTTTCGTGGCATAAGGAGATCGTCACACTCTATGTAACCAAACTCTTTCGGATCTAATTGTTTAACATCAACATTCAAACATTTAATTTGATAATATACTACGAAATATGCTCTTACAATGTGCAAATTGATAGAATTAGAGGTCGGAGGTAGATCTTCAATTAAGCACTGTTTTTGATGATGATAAGACCATACACGCAATTCATCAAAGCTATTGCATTTAGAATTTTTATTAACAACACGTACCAAATACTCTTCAGCCTTGGTGATACTTTCATTCAAATTTGACTCAGAGTAATCTGAAAAACATTGATCAATTTACTTTACTAATTGATTGTATACGTAACACAAATAAATTGTTTTCAAACGATTTTTGTGAGACAAAAAGTTTGACAAAAGAAGAGGATAGTATTAAAGACGTTGGGTTGTCTTGCATTTTTCTACTTTGAGTTAAAAAGCATGAAGCTGCTAAGTTCACAGAACAAAAATAACAAACGAATAAAGTTAATCAACTATGAGACATTCTTAAACCCCTGCATGAGCTGAAGAATTAAAAACTTTTTAGTAAAAAATTATAATAAAAGCCCCACGTTGCAGCTGTGTGAAAAACGGAAAAAGTGAATTTTTTACAGTTCACGTTTTTTTGCGGAAATAGTATGGGCTTAACAGATGTACATTATACATTATACAAAACTTTTTGTTTAAAATAAGCTCGAGAAGCGGAAAAAAATTATTTTTAGAAAAAACTACATTTTTGCAATTTGTTTATAAAATTTTTTAATAAAAAAACATTGATCACATTCGATATTACGACCCACCATCAATAATCATGTTCAGCAGGCAAAAATACATAAAAAACAATCTATGTATGGCTGTCCAGATAACAAACATTTAATGCCAGAATATATTGTATTGCGCCGAGGCCGTACGGTCACATTAAAAAGGCACAGACCGTCAAGCTCGCTGGATAAGAACAACCAAATGAAATCAATTGGTCTTTACGTATTCTTCAAATACTATGTTTGGCTCACAATTTGAGAGGTGTTGAGTTGAAAAATATTAATCGGGCTTTAAGTAGCAAGCTATTGAAAATAGCAAAAAACGCATTTTTTGAAAGTTGTCGAATTTTTTACGGGAAAAGTATTGGGTTTAGGCATATGGTGCATATAAACTTTTTTGTTCAAAATGAGCTAAAGAATAGGAAAAATTTTTTTTTTTCCAAAAAAATAAATAATTTAAATTTGTTTATAAAATTTGTTGATAAAAAAAAATTGTCCATCCGGATCGCGACCCACCATCGATAATCGTGTTCAGCAGGCAAAAATACATTAAAAAAACCTTGGTGGGTCCGTTCTAATTGAAAAGGCCACGGGACCCTACCTGGCGCCTAAACTAATATACATACTCACAAGAACGATCGCTGTATCGGTTATTATTAACGACTGTATCACATTCTTGTATATTAACACGAACAATAAAACAGGTTTTTTACCGAAAGGTTTTTTCCTGTAATGAATATTTTTTATTTACATCACTACTAACAACTCATAAAATAACCAATAAACAATAATAATATTAAGAGCGACGCTTACCCCTAAGGTCTTACTCTCATTGCGACATAAAAATTGAAATTTAAATAGTCGCCTACGCTACAAGCGTTATTTTTAACTCGTTTACAACGTATGAAAAACAGTTTAAAAAAAAGTTAAGGATGTAAAACGATAAATTTTAACCTGTTTTTTCATATAGTGCAGTCAGTTTTTACCTAACAAATTTTTTTCCTTGCTTAAATCGATTTCCAAGTTGAGGGTGTTTTTTTCAGTTTTTTTTTTTTTTTTTTTTTTAACTTGGCCAATTTTTAAGTTGGGACTTGAAGAGCTTTACAAATGACATGGACTTGAAAATAGCAATGTGTAGTCTAGCGCTGGATCGCACGTATCTCGGTGAGTGCTGAGTGATACTGTTTCACAACTCACCTGTAATCCAAAACAAGTTAGTAAAAAATTAAATGAAAATGAACAAATTGACAGATTTTTATGTGTTTTTTCTTTCACACAATTAATTTTCAATTTAAAAATTTTTTTTAGGATGTATTAATAACAAATTCGTAAAGTTAACTTCTTTAAATATTAAAATATTTCTCTATTTCAAAGAATTAAAAAAAAAGCATATTTAATTTTCATATTTTTTAAATGTAAAAAATTATAGTTAAGTTCTATCCATGAGAGTTCAAATAAATAATAACAATCATTCGTATTATATTTAAAAAACCTTAAATGTTTGCGACAAAAAGTATGAAAATTTAGCGTTGCAAGGGAGCGAGACGAGGTAAGCAAGCCCTGTTGTTTTATCAGATGACACTGTTCTATCTACTTTGTTTACAACCTGTCACGCTATGTCTCTCATTTCTATAAAAAAGATGTGATCTTGAAGGTGAGTTTGTACTTCATTTATTTATGCTATTTTATGAGTTATGACTTATATTTTTAGGGAACCTTAGTTTGAATTTACATCTCCACTGAAAACTATCGTACCATTGTATAAAACCTTAAGATATCACTCATTTAGAGTTGGAAGAATCTTCCGCATCAGTAGCGTTTCATTAGTTTCCACCTCTTAAGAAAACGTTAAAAAAATCAGAAAAATCAAAAGATGTTACTCGAACAAAAAAAAATAAGAAAACTGTTTCAAAAAAATCTTACTTAAAACGCAAAGTGACAAAAAACAGTTTATAATAAAATACTGTAAATACATGTAAATAAATACGAAGATGTAAAATCAAATAGTCTCATTTTTGTTGCTAGCTTAATTATTTATAAATATGTATATCATGAAAACTACATGTGTTTGCTGCCACGTCAACTTCTTGAAAGATCTGCTCCTTTTTTGATGTTAAAGCCAAGTTTCAATCTGAATTTCCCTGCGGATTAAAAAAGAATATATAAAAATCTATGAATTTTTGCATTTTTATTTATTTTTTCAGCTACTTGTCTTAGATTACGAGCGAGTTGTAAAATAGTATCTCACCTAGCACTCACCGAGATACGTGCGTGCCAGCGCTAGACTACACCTCGCTATCTTTGAGTGCATATCATTCGTGAAGCTTCTATCGATTCATGTCCTTACCCTTTTTTTCTAACTGTTTCCCATCCGTCGTAAACGAGTTGAAAAGAACGCTTTTGATGCGAAAAATTTCCTGATTCGTGATCTGTTCTTAAAATTTTCCTAGTGTTAGTAGCACACATTTGAAGAGCTTTGAATGTAGCCGAATTTTTCTTAATTTTTTCGCTGTTAAGTCTGAATTAAATAATACAATTATGTTTTTAAATGTTGCCGTTTCCCGTAACGTTCAAAAGCTCTTACTTTTTTCAGGGTTTTGCCCAACTTTCATCTGATCCATGCTTTTTCTAATTAAGCGCTTCGTTTATAATACGTAAGTTCCTTTTTTTATTTTCTTTTCGCTCAAATCCCCTTTTGTCATGATTTAACTATCCTTTACCATCCCATGAATGATTGGCTCATTCAGTGTTCTCTTGCTTTACTCATGAATTTTTAAGTGTTCGGCTTTGCTGATCTTTCTCTTTTTTTTCATTCTTCTGTCACTTCAAATGTAATTGAATCACCTTTGCGTTACGCTTCTTCTAGTTGCGCTTTACGACTGACTGCTCCTGTTTCCTTGCTGCAAGTATATATTTTAGGTGTGATGAAAAAAATAAGAAAGATGTGATGATTTTTGTTTCCTCTAAAAAAATTTTTCCCTATATTTTTTCGCTCCCGTTTTTTATGTGATAAATTAGAAGTTGAGCAGATCTACTACTATTCAGTTTAACAAAAATTAAATCAATTCTTGGGTGAGAAAGCACCAACGATGTATAGATTTACTACCCTTCAGTTAAACGATAATAATTGGATAAATCTTAGGGTGAGCACATGACAGTTCAATAAATTTTTAAGCAAGCAAGTGTCGACGGCTGGTAGCTTAACCGTTTTTTAGTTTTTTAACAATTGAATGAATTCTTGGGTGAACAAGCAGCAGCAGCGATGAGTAGCTCTACTACTTTTCAGTTTCACAATAAATAGTTAAATAAACTTTTGAACAAGCAAGTGCCAGCCATCAGTAGCTCTATCGTTTTTTAGTTTTACGACAATAGAATAAATTTTTGGGCAAAAAATTCCGAAGATTAGTAGCTCTACCGTTTTTTAGTGTGACAATAATTACAGAAACTTTTAGGTCAGCAAGTGCTAGTGATGAACGGTTCAATTCATTTTTAGTTTAACAACAATTAGATGAATTTTTGGGTGAGCCAGCGTCGGTGATAAGTGGCTCAATTTTGTTATAGTGATATACAAAATAGTAGTTACAGTACCTGGTAGCGCATGTCGTCAGGGCAAGCATCAGGCCCGAGGAACTCCTTTTGCTTACCCTGGTTAAATTCGCGTTATGTGTGAACTCTACTTTTTCTACTGAGGGCTCTGTAAACGTCCAAAGTAGAAAAATAAGTTTATTTTTCGATGAGCAAGTGCAGCTGATAAGTATCCTCACTATTCCTTAGTTATGTCCAATTATTCCTTAGTTATGTTTAACTAAAAACTTTTGCTTTTCATTTATAGTTATACTGTTCTTAAAGTTAACGCACCTCAAACTGCCCATAAAAATAAATTTATGTTAAATTTTTAGTAAAGTTAAAATCGTTAGGTCACACTCTACCAACGCAAAAACGTTAAAAAACGTATTATCAATAATTAAGACATTTAAGTACTCAAATAAAGAAAGTGTATAACTTTCAATTAGTTTTTATCAAATTTTATATGCATAAAAAAAGTTATTGCTATCATTGTGAATCTTGTAAATAAGTGTTATTTCCTGTACAATTAATCATTGCATAAGTATTTTAATATTAAAAACGCCTTTTTTCTTATAAAAAAAGTTGTATTACAAAATGTTAATTAATTAATTGTGTCCTTATTATAGATCATTGCAAATTCACTAATGTCTTCATTATTAAAACAAATTTATCCATCATCAAAAATATGTCTCATTTAAATGTAGTGATTCTGTATTTCTTAGCCCAGATATTGAGTTTTCAAAGTATACTTTTAATTATATTTACTTTAAGACAAATCTTAATATACAATTTTTTTTAAATGTAACATTTAGCATTAGTAATTATTTTTTTTGTACAAACGTAAATCTTTTTAGACAAGAGCATTTACCGAGTCAATCAATATTAATCAGTTTAAGGTGTTTTACTTTTTGAGCCAGCGTTCTGGAAATACTAATCGCTTTAATTGGTATTAAAAAAAAAAAAATGATGAATATATAAAACTTTTATACCAACTTAAACATTCATTTTGCGTACCGCAAATATGAAAAAAACAATTTATGTAATTTTTTATACAGCTTGTCAAAAAAATCTTGCATACCTATTAAAGAGCTACAATTAATTAACTTAGTTAATTGTTTTTTTAATTTTAATTTACTTCATTATTGATTACGATGGATGTACGTTATTATACTAATATAAAAGCGAGTTGAATAAATTAGGCTAGTTACACTGAATTTTCTATGAATATTTAATATTGTACGCCTATTAAAAGTATGAAATACGTTTGTTATTGGAGTTCCAAAAAAAGAGGCAAAAAAATAAGGAAATGATTTTGATTTAGATATTGTACAGGATATTAATGATAATGATAGATTCTTGAGTCTCATAAATTCTGCTTCAAAATTATAAGAATTTCCAAGTTATGCACTATTAATCAAGTAATATATTCTAGAATTGACGTTGAAAAAAAATATATATACATTTTTCTCAATATATATATATGTATATATATGTATTAGAGTGGCGTCAACTCAGTGGTAAGCGTGTTTCTTACTGGTAAAACACCGTTTTAGGGGTCGTGTGTTCGATTCCTGTGAGTACAAATTTTTTCAAAAACTATTTTGACTGAAAAAAATTCCTAATGATACCCCAGCTATTTTGCAGTGAACTTTTTCGTAGAATTTCTTCAGAGTGATTCCAGGATTTTTTTCTAGCCCTTCCAGGTCTTCAGAGCAGAGTGGATGTGGAGCAGTGTTATGGCTATAGATAGGTATTAACGGATCCCATACCAAGCGCCACGGAGGAATCGTTGGCCTTGTCGGTGAGAAGTGGTCCCAGAAATATGGGGCTTTTCTGGGAATGCTAATTAGCCTGGATTCGATGCTTTGGCAGAGAGAGTTGGCTTAACTGGTGAAATGTAGATATCCTGAAATATGGAGTCATCTCTGGGAAAAGGCTACACAGTGGCGAGTGAACCCGAAGCATCATTGGTGCAGAGAGTGCCAGCTTAACTAGTAAGAGGTTGAACCGGAAATATTTCTACTGTGCCCATGGTATAGTAGGTACGATATTAATTAAGGGGCTGATTAAAGGGTGCGGCAATACACCCCAATACACAAGCGGTGTGTGTGTGTGTGCGTGTTTGTGTGTATGTGTAGCCGCGGTTACTAGGCCAATTGGCTGTCGCGGTAAGCTGATAAAAAAAAATTAATTTTAAAAGAAGCTAAGTAAAAAGGACAATGAGAAGACGACAATCACTATGTACAGCTTTTTTGTTATTATCTGCTATCATTCGTCAAACTAACAATGGATATTTAGCGTTAGTATTAAAATTATAATGAAGTCTCTAAGAAGTAAAAAAATAACTTTGTGAACTTCAAATTTGTAGTGTGGATTTGAATGTAAATATTTTCATTTTCTTAATCATAAAATTGTAAACCAGTTCAAAATGAAAATAGAGTATTACTATACAATAGATTATTTAATAAGTATGGACATAGATAAATTTGATATTGATATTCAAATTGTATTGTATTGAATTTTGCTTACACTCGTTCCAGGATTTTTATGTATTTTAAGTTCCTATCTTTTATTCCTATTTTTACTTGAAATCTCATCTCTTTTCCTAAGTATTCGAGTTTTCTGTGCCGACCCACAGAGCTAATTTCCCTCTGATGACTTGTTCAGCTATCCTAACAGGTACTATTGTAGCGATTGTTTAAAACACACGCTAGCGTTATGCGGTTGATCGAAAAGAACTCTTCCATTGACTATAATTTCACCATACTACGTTTATCAAACTCGATAGTTACTTTGAAATGAGCTGATTTGTTATTTTCTTCCTTGTAAAGTTAGCCTCTGGAGGTCCATCAACCGAAGAAAACTGTTATAGGTCAAAAAATTGATAAGTGGTTTTTCAGCATCCTTGGACATTCAGCTTATTGAATGATCTGAGAAAAACTCTCCATATCTTTCTACGAGATTACGACACCTAATTAATCAATTTTCTTAGACTAGGAGGTTAGTACATTAACCACTTACCTATCCAAGCTCTACAGTGATATTTATATATAGTTTGTATGGATTCATTACAAATATTACATAATCATTAATAATAGACGATTGCAAATCTGTCAGTTTGATTGATGTACATCACCAAAAAAAAAAATTGTAAGTGGAGAAAAATGGTACTAAAGTTTTTATAGCAAAAGCACCATAAAATTTAAGAAAAACATCTACATTACTTTGCATTTTATTAAAAAAGCTGTTTCCTTTAGTTTTAGCGTTTTCAATAATTATTAAAAAAAAACTTGAAAACAAAGTTCTATTAAAAGTGGTTTAAAATTCATAACAAACTAATTATCCTATGGTCAGTTAAAAGGAAAATCATTGAGGTACAATGGTGAAGATGATTTTTTGTTGAAATTGGATTGACAGTGATTTTGAAATGAAAACATAGTTTAAAAAGAAATTAATAATATGTATGAATTGTGCATGTTAATAAAGTATTCTGATATTTGTATCTGACAGAATTTTGTTGTACGTGGTATTTAATAATACGTGTTTGGAGAAGAATGATGATAATGATAATTTTTTTTCTGGTATTGCGTAACTAAGTTTTTTATATGATTTGCTAGTATATATCGGTGCCCTCCGGTGAATTTGGAAATTCGAAGTGATCAGTGATCCGTTGGGGGCGAAATGTAAGAAAATAAATAAATACAAGTAAAGTGTATTTAAATTTTCTGCGTTGATTTATTGATGCGCAACGTTTCGCTGACAATATGCGTCAGCCTCATCAGGCTACAAAATTAAAATTAAAAACACACAATGAGTGATCTGGAAGGCTCAAACACAAAAATACAATAAATTTATTGTAAATTGTTACCGCAGATACGCGAGAATTCGTAAGTTTGGTTGACTTACTCGTCACCTGTCGTGCTGTCGACTGACAATCAATTACAACCACAAGCCAGCGCTTATATAGGCGGAGCCGCAAAGGTAGACGGTAAAGGGCGATGAACTCGATCGGGACATTTAAACTTTCGTAGTAAAGGAAGGTATGCTCTATTAAAGGAAAGCACATCCTCCTTTCTATTGATGTTGTGTTTATCGAGTTTTATATAAAGCATTTCGGAAATAATTCTTTTTTTATAATTGGATTCTTTGTCAAGGATTTTAAAGTTATCCCAATCGAATTCATGGTCAAAATTGATTTGGTGTGCACAAACAACGGAATCGGAGTTTTTACGATGAACTCAAAAAGTCAGTCAACGTTCCAATATCACACATTAATAATAGCTTTGAATTGAAAAACAAACTAAAAAATATAAAACCCACTACTAATTATAGACTAATGTCTTTAGATGTCAGCTCCCTATTTACTAATATTCCTCTAGAGTTGGTACTACGGAGCATCGATCGACGTATTGTGACCATAATGAATAAATGTCGAATCCCGGTTGATGAAATTCGACAATGTACAGAATTTTTGTTCAATAATACTTTTTTTACTTTTGATAACATTTTTTATCAACAAATTTTCGGCACGCCAATGGGTTCTCCTATTTCACCTTTGTTTGCTGACCTTGTAATGGACGACCTGGAAAATGATTGTCTCTCCATTTTAAAAAATACCTATAATATTATTCCATCTTTTTATTTTCGTTACGTGGACGATGTATTGCTTTTTATTAATGTCGACCATATTGACCAAATCTTAAATATTTTTAATTCATATCATCCCAAACTACAATTTACATATGAAATGGAGATTGACAAGAAACTCAACTTTTTAGACTTGACGATAATAAGAAATTCTAATAATTTTAATTTTGACTGGTTTGAAAAACCTACTTCTTCCGGACGAATCTTAAATTATTTTTCTGGTCATCCAGTTAGCTATAAGAGAAATATTGTTTTTAATTTGGTTGATAGGGCGATCTTACTTGCCAGTACACGTTTTCACGGTGTGAATATTGCTAGGGTGAAAAACCTGTTGATAAAAAACAATTACCCTTTTAACTTTATTAATAAAAACATAAAGGTCAGATTAAAAAGACACAAATATAGTAATCATAACAGAAGCACTACAAACACCTACCCTCTCTGCAAAATTGGCATACCATATATTGACAATAATTTTGAAAAAATTTCAACCATGTTAAAACCCTACAATATTCACACTTACCCTCTTATTAACAATAAACTGCAGCATATCGTCCGCTTGGGAAAAGATACAACGAATAAACATAAACAGACAAATGTAGTATATAAGTTTTATTGTAAAAATTGTCCCGCGTCATATGTGGGTGAAACAAAGCGAGCGGCGGAGGTCCGCATCAGTGAACATATGAAAAGTAAAAACTCCGATTCCGTTGTTTGTGCACACCAAATCAATTTTGACCATGAATTCGATTGGGATAACTTTAAAATCCTTGACAAAGAATCCAATTATAAAAAAAGAATTATTTCCGAAATGCTTTATATAAAACTCGATAAACACAACATCAATAGAAAGGAGGATGTGCTTTCCTTTAATAGAGCATACCTTCCTTTACTACGAAAGTTTAAATGTCCCGATCGAGTTCATCGCCCTTTACCGTCTACCTTTGCGGCTCCGCCTATATAAGCGCTGGCTTGTGGTTGTAATTGATTGTCAGTCGACAGCACGACAGGTGACGAGTAAGTCAACCAAACTTACGAATTCTCGCGTATCTGCGGTAACAATTTACAATAAATTTATTGTATTTTTGTGTTTGAGCCTTCCAGATCACTCATTGTGTGTTTTTAATTTTAATTTTGTAGCCTGATGAGGCTGACGCATATTGTCAGCGAAACGTTGCGCATCAATAAATCAACGCAGAAAATTTAAATACACTTTACTTGTATTTATTTATTTTCTTACATTTCGCCCCCAACGGATCACTGATCACTTCGAATTTCTAAGTTTTTTATACTTATTCTTGAATTATGTTACAATTTTACGTACAATGAAAATTTATAGCAAAATAAAAGAAAAAATTTTTTTTACGTAGGTTTTAATTAACGAAACAATTATTTAATCAAAGACGCACTTCGTAAGAGTTTTGCTCGAGTTGATTTGTGGAGGATTACCGTTGGAATATTTAACAAGCTGCGATAGTATAAATCCTTACGTACATCGTGAAGGTTATGGGGATCTTAAAAAGGTAGCTGTAAAAATTTGTTGGACGCTATATAAAGCAATAGGAGAAAAATTATATTTTTAACTACTAAAAATGACGAAGAAACTCCTCAAGTTTGCTTCTATTTTAGTTTTTAAGATACAAGCTTGTCTTTCTACTATCTGATTCATATTTAGAACTTATTTCTTATATTATGTATTTAGTTTTTAAAGTATCTTAGATACCATCAATGCGGAAATTTTATCCCTTTTAGAGAGGATCTAATTTAGTTTATTTTGCATTATTTAATCATTACTACGAGTTAACAATAGTCCTTCTGGTTTTTCTTATGTTTCTAACAAATATTTTGATAATCATCTGACTTGCACATTAAGTTAAAATTCAATTTCATATTATTATTTTTTCTTGTGATGAGCAGTAATATTGTAAAATTGTAAGTTCCTTCAGAGTTTCTGAATTTTTAACATTTTAAAATTTTTTGTAGGTCATGGTCAAATCAGAGAAAAAATCGACAAACAGTAAAGAAAACAAGAAAAGAGATACGTTAGTGAAAAACACAAAAGATAAAAATCAAGAGAAAGATAAAGAGACAGAAATTGATGCTGTTAGCCAATATTATAAAATAGGAGATGCAGTTGATTGTACAGACAATGCTCATGGAGCTTGGTACGAGGCAATTATTCTGCGAATATTTTTTAATGCTGGAAAATTGTTTTACAAAATCCGATGGGATTTGACAGATTCTAATGACGAGCCGTTTAATGTAGAAGAAAAGTTTTTAAGACCTAGGGCTTGGAAAGTTTTAAATTTTGATGAGTTAGAAATTGGTCAAAGAGTTATGTTAAATTACAATTTAGAAAATGCAAAAGAAATTGGATGCTGGTATGATTTTACGATAAAAAAAATAGAATGCACTCAAAGTATAAACAAATTAACTGGTACGATTCATGTGGGAAATCAAAGCAATATTTATAATAATATTGATAACTGCACTACTAATACATCTCTTGGAGTCTACAGAATAGAAAAGCCAGTCCTGCTGACTGAAAGAGATGACACTTTAATGACATTGCGCATACCTAAGTCTCGTAGAGAAATACCGGTGAAATGTAAAAGCTGCCAAGATAACCCGCGTAAAAAGTGTAGAGAGTGTAGTTGTAGAGTTTGCGCTGAGAAGAAGGACCCTCATCTTACCTTACTTTGCGATGAATGTGATGATGCTTATCATTTAAGTTGCTTAAAACCTCCGTTGACTGAAATTCCTAAAGATGATGATTGGTATTGTCCAAATTGTAAGGTGAATGCAAATGAGATTGTAAAAATTGGTCAAAAAGTAATGGCAAAAAAGGTGAGTAGTATTGCTGTTGTCAAGAAAAGAGATTGGGGAAAGGGAATGGCATGTGTGGGTCGAACAAAAGTCTGTACTATTGTCCCACTTAATCATAAAGGTCCCATTCCTGGTATAGAAGTGGGCACCACTTGGAAGTATAGATTTCAAGTGTCTGAAGCTGGTGTTCATAGACCTCACGTGGCTGGCATACATGGCCGTTCTGACATGTGTGCCTTCTCTATTGTCTTATCAGGAGGATACGAAGATGACGTAGACAATGGAGAAGAATTTTTTTATACTGGATCTGGGGGCAGGGATTTGTCTGGCAACAAGAGGACAGCAAAACAAAGTTCTGACCAGCAATTGACCCTTATGAATAAAGCTTTAGCTTTAAACTGCAAAGCTACACTCAATCCAAATGGGGCTGAAGCTACAGACTGGAAACAAGGTATACCAATTCGGGTTGTCAGAAATTTTAAACTGGCAAAACACAGCGACTATGCTCCTAATGATGGAAATCGATATGACGGCATTTATAAAGTAGTCAAGTACTGGCAAGAAAAAGGACGGAGTGGATTTAAAGTGTGGCGCTACTTGTTAAGAAGAGATGACCCGGTACCGGCTCCATGGACAAAAGAGGGCATAGCCAGAATAAAAGAATTAAATCTAAAAATTATATATCCTGAGGGTTATCAAGAAGCTCTAAAAAAAAAAAATAAAGAAAATGGAGCGAAAAATAATCAGAAAAATGAGACAAAAAAACGCAAATTAGACTTGATAACTGATACAATCGATTCTCCAGCGAAAAAACAGAAAAATGGCTACAAATTGAACAATAAACTTTTGGAATTAATAGAAACAGATTCGGCTAATGCTAAATTGTGGAGCCAATGTAGGGAGTATGTTGCTGATGGGAAGCAAGCATTTTATGAAAAAGTTGCTGCAGAATTTATTTGTATTATTTGCCAAGATTTAGTACACAAGCCTATCACGACACCATGTGCACACAATATATGCAGTGCTTGCTTAAAAAGAAGTTTTGAAGTTAATACTTATACTTGTCCAATGTGTCGCTCTGCATTAGAAAAAAATTATAAAATAGAAATCAATGAAACTCTACAGTCTATCCTGCTCTTTATGTTTACAGAATGTGAACCAAGATAATAAATATGTATTTTCTATTTATTTTATCTTATAAAGTTCAATATTCTTTGTAAATATCAGTATTAAGTATTTATTCTAATTGTGTATTTTTAAATTATTTGAAGTCAATCTAAAGTATTCAATCTTAATTTCTGTTACATTTTTAAAATACAGTTTTATATTAACTATTTCAAATTGCATGATATTTAAATCTGTCATATCAGTTGAATAAAACAAGTTATTTCTTTTAATTTGTTTCGTTTTTGTATCCTTATCTAACTCTAAATACCAAATTTTCCAATAACTATAGTTGTCCTGTTAAAATTTCAGAAAGATAGTGCAGAAAATGCTATGTGTGAATAACGTCCTTAAGACTACTTTATGTTAAGTGTTGTTTCACATACAAAATAATACATTTGAAATTATTTGTTTCGTGCAGCAATTTGAAACAACGCCACCTGCAGGGGACAAGTGGTCGATGCTAACTAACAAGAATACACAGTATCTTATGGATAATGATCTGTTACAAGCGTTTATTTCAACAGTAATGTATATTTAACAAATGACGTAATTTTTTTGGGTGTTGAGTATACTTTTAAGCCAAGAAATTCCTATTTAATAGTACCGTAATAAAAGAACCAGTGCACACTGGGTGCTTGGGTACCCAAGTAAGAAGTTATACTTCTATAAAATTATATGGCAAATAATATAATTATAAACGTAAGTGTACCTTGTATGAAACGCTATTATGTACGAAAATAGTGCAATTATCGTCGGAAGTGTACCTTCATTAATTGGGTGTGGTTTTAATAAATATTGTAATATATAATAATAGAACAATTATAAACAAAATTTTATGGTACAATACAATATAAACAAAATGGCAGCTGGCCAGTACAAGATTGTGCTCTTTCATCAAATCTTCCTATGGTTTAAAAAAAACTTTATAAGAAAATAAGAAATACCCTTGTAAAATAGCAGATCGTTCAATTGTATCTTTTTTCACATGTTTAATTTAAAGAATTTGCAATTTAACATGTAACCTTAGATTAGATAAACCTGTTTCATTTTCAAACAGATCTAAAAAAATTTTTTTTTTTTTTTTAATTAACACAAAAAAAAGGGCCGAGTATGCGGAAACGCGTATATATCAGTTCATTCTTAAAAAAAAATAATTTTCAGCGTTATACCATATATTTTCGCTCCTCCCACCTCTCTGAATTTGGTTCTCAAATACAAAGGAAAAATTGTGAAAAAAAAAAACGCAATAAAAATCAATTATTTTATTTATACAGTGCGAAAATGGTTTTTTTATTTATTTATGAAAGTTCTGAAAAAATGTGAAAAAATTGTATAAACAATAATTTGTTTATTTTGAAAGTAGCAAAAAAATGTATTTCATTAAATAAATTGTTTATTTAATGTCAAATAAAACCAAATAAATGAATCAACAATAAATGAAAATTTACATTGAAAATAAGTTACGAACTGTAAGATAAATTAAAGTAATCGGTTTTCCAATATTGGGCCCGCTCATAGCAGAGTGGCTAAAGGCCCAGTGCGCAAGAGGACGGAGTTTTTTTTTTTAGAAAATGGTTAAAAGAAAAAAATGATAAAATTCAAAGTATGTAATGTGTGTGCTGCCATGATGTTGTGTAGTATGGTGGGATGATGATGTTGGGTGGTGTAGGGGAGGAAGTACGTCAAGAGGGGTGGGGCGAAGAGGGAGAATCAAGCAAAATCCACTTACGTTACACTTTTTCTCAAGGTCACCAATCTGAAATCGTTGATTTACTCTGTAAGGCAGAACGCGCCTATAGAAGTATAACTTCAAAAATTTTTCTTCGTTCATGGTTGTATTTAGTTAGTAAGTATTGCGATTTTTCTCGAATATCAATTTATTTCGTAAAGTACTTTAAAATCTGCACATTAAATAGTAATACATACTGTGCTCACTCATAAATTACTTCCATTGCAGACTAAAAATTTACTTTTTTTTCATGAAATTGAAAACAAAAGTATTATTTGCCATTAATATGTTACTTAGGACTGAAAAAACTTATTTTAGTTCCTAAATATTAATTGTTGCTGAAATAAACACTTGTAATCTATCATTGTCTATCTAATGCTATGTATTCTTGTTAGTTAGCATCGACAAATTTTCTCCTGCAGGTGGCATTGTTTCGAATTTCTGCACGAAGTGAATACATAATATTATTTTATATGGGGTTTCTGTTTTATAATTACACATACGCCTATTAATTATCTGTTTATATATGAAAAAAAAAATTTCATACAAATTTCTTACCATCAGTATTAAAGATGAAAGAAAGACCTTTCCTGTCTTTGTCCTACGGACTGCGCCCCCCCCCCTTCAGTTAAGTGACTCCTGGTGCTCATTCTCGTCCGCTCATTATTATTATCATTCATATAATTATTATTTATATCCTTTATATTATTATTGTTAATATTATTTTTATTATTTTTATCTACAATTTCCATGTATTGTGATCAATGATAGGGTGTAACCCTTTCTTGTTCCACTGGTAATGGTGATATTTTAAGGAGATTAAAGTCCTCTCTTTTTACCAAAGTATCTCTACATAGTATAACATTTTATCATTAAATGCTACGGTCGTGGTTTCTAAAGTTTCTCCAACTTCTTCCTCTGTTGTTGCACTTTCTTGCTCTGAAAATATAAGGTCTGATCTTAGTTGTCCTGCTAAGATTTTGGCTTCCAATACAGTTATTGATGCTTCCTCTGGTAGGTGTGACGCCTCGACTCGCTAAGTATGTTATATCAGTTGATTTCCTAAATTTTGTCGCAAATTCTTTGGCTATTTTTTAAAATTCTTCTATCATGTTTGACACCTTATCCATTCCCGTTATCAAATCGGTAAGTATTTTTAATACTTTCGTCATTTTCCCTTCTTTTTCTTCACATTTTGTTCATATTCTGCATTTCTTTTTAATGATTCCCTTTTTAAACTCCTGGTTCTTTTACAATGTAGCCTAATTTTCAGTCAGTTGGCCCCTGTGAAATAAGACCTCCTTTCTCTGAGACATCTCGTGTTTTTAACTCATTTTGATCTCGTAGTGCTTGCCATGGCAGCAAATTCTTTTCTTTAGGCTCCTCTGATTCAGAGTCCAAATCGATGTTTTCTTGACCTTCTGTAATTATATTCGATTCTTTTTCAATATTCTCACCGCAATACGGTTTCTTTCCCTGTATTATAAAGTTTGAGTTTTCTGAGTCAGTACAATGAATTTTTATTTTCTTCAGATTACCTTGAATTCTCTTCATAAGAGTTGCCCGTATTTTAAATGTGCGTTTCGTGAAAATGCGTTAGGTGGTATGTTGTTTACGCCTGGGCAGTATATAACTTCGAACTCGTACCTTTCCGATTCTGATTTGAGTCTGTTAAAACGTATATCTGGTTTTTCAAATGAATGAAAGTGCTGAAGCTTTTCTGATCTCTCCCTGACTAAAAATCGCTCCAATCACATTATCTGATGTGTCTGTCGTGACTATAAAGGGTTTTCCGAACAATATTCCTTCCTCCATCTCTTTGAGAGATATACAACCATTTTCTGATTCATTTCTGCTTTATATTTTTCGCATATAAATTATTTGTCTCGGTTTTGCAGGTATTTTAAAACACTTCAGACTTAACAATGCTATCTCTTTGTCATCTAGTCTAATCATATTCTCAGTAGTGCTTACTTAGCCCTGATATCGCTTAAAAGTATCCCACCCTATGATTCCTTCTGTGTCAATTGGGAAGTCATGGGAGACGACATGTAATATGCACTCCAATACGCGCAACTAAGACTGTACTGTGCTCAAAGTTTTTCGTGCTCCGTGAGTCACGCTGATACTAGTAGGATATAATTAGCAAAAAAGCATGGTTAATTTTTGCTATTAGCGCAAAAAAAATCATGGTGGTAGTTATTCGGTTTCTAAACAAATCTAAATAGTTTTAGACTCCAAATTGTGTCAGCTAACGTCCAAAAAAAATGTTAAATGTAGTCAAAAATGGTTTTTCGCGTCTAGAAAAAAAACTGAAGAGTCAGACAAAAAAGTTGTAGTGTTGAAAAAGATGCTTAATTTCAAGACAAAGAAAATGAGCTCTAGTGGGATAAAATTGGCCCAGCTGTTTTTTCGCAATTTGCCAAAAATGTTTTGGACCCTTGTTTTTTTTTTTTAAATCTATTACTCACGTTTATTTGAATATTAAGACTTGAAAATTGAATACAAGGCAGATCTTGTGCCCCTTAACATCCACACTAAATTTCAAGAAGATTGGTTGTAAACTTTTTGTGAACCGCTTCAAGAAGCAAAAAATGTTCTGCCCACAAAAAACTTGGACATGGCTGGTTTTTCAACATATTGCCATTTTTCAAACGGCATTGTACCTATAGAGAGTTATTCTACAACCTACTAAAACGCCGTTCCGTTTGACATTCTGTAAATACGCGAAAAATCGATGTCAAAAAGCAGCTATTTTTCGTGTATGTGGCGGCGCGGGCGTGGCGAGCCACCGACGTAGGCTACGCCCACTCTCTCCATCATCCCTCTGGGATTTCCGAGCGGCAGCGTTTAAAATGAAAACGCGCATCAAAAATAACGATAGCTCAGGAACCACTTAAGATAAATTGATTTTTTTTTTAAATATCGGGTAGCTTTTCATAATAGTAAAATTGCGCTTATTCAAAACTTTACATAAATCATTGGAGGACCTATACAATCAACGTTAAAAATTTGTTATAACTTACAGTTGCCGGTTTTCCCTCCTGCACGTGCCACAGTAGTATGATATGGTTTTAATCAATTATAGAACACTTAAATGTTGGCAAATGACGAAAAAACGGCTGGGCTAATTTGATCCCACTGGAGCTCATTTTCTTTGTCTTCAAATTGTGCATCTTTTTCAATACTACAACTTTTTTGTCCGACTCTCCTGTTTTTTTCTAGATGCGAAAAACCACGTTTGACCACATTTAACATTTTTTTTGGGCCGTTAGCTGACACAATTTGGAGTCCAAAACTATTTAGATCTGTTCAGAAACCGAATAACTACCACCATGATTTTTTTCGCGCTAATAGCAATTATATTTTTCAAAAAGCTAACTCTATCCTACTGCACTAGCTACTCGATACCAACTGCCTATTAGCATGTCTGTGCTAAGAAAATTTTTCTTTATAAGCGAAATCTCTGGGCCTGTATCCGCATAAAAAGTCGCCTTATGTCCCTTAATTGTGAGTTCCGTAACTGGACCGATCGTGGCCTATGCCCTGTTCTCGCAAGTTTGATAGTTTTGGGAAGCTGCCTTATTTCTTCGTCACACTCTGAAAGCTTGGGTTCGTCATTCTCTACATATGTGTCCGGTGCCTTTGTCCGATTACCCTTTTTTCGGGCTCTTTTGTATTTTCTTGTGGTCCCTACTCGGTTGTTGCCTTATTGTATGCAGGCAGTGCACTTACTGGTACTGCGTGCCATAAACTAAGGTCGCTCTCGATTTTTATTGCTTCTAGGATTGCTTTCCCCAGGTTGGAGCTTGCCATTCTCCAAGTAAAAGTTGCAAGTAATCCATGTATAAATTGTTTCACTGCCTCGGATTTCAAGTTTGCTTTCAGCGTTTGTTTTTGAATTTGGGGAACATATGGGTTCGAATCTTACAAAATCGTTAATCTGTTATATGACTGTTGTACTCGTACAAAGTTGGTTGTCTATTGCTTTGCTGTCTTGTACTATTATTTTTAATTTTTCCATGAACGAGTCTGCGTTTTTAATGCTGTAGTATCTATTTGAGAGCTCTAATGAACTCTTTAGCTGTTCTAAACTGCGTTGATCTTGAAGCGAAATGTTCCGCTACTTTTCCTTTTAGTCTATACACGAAGGTGCCTAAAAAGAATGATTTGTTCTCTGGACCCACCATTTCAGCAGTCATCGTTGCCATCCATTCAATTAGCGGCAGATTGATTAGGTTACCGTAAAAAACGGGATTTTACTCGCCATATGGCTGAGCGTGAGCAGAATGTTTTGTTGCGCGTTTTACGGTCTGTATAGGTAATTATGGTTGCGTGTAGCTTGTGTATATTCTGTATATTGGGCCATGGTAGTTGCTATATTACTCCGTAGTCTATTTCCATTCGCATTAGAATTGATCCAATTTGGGTAGTTATTAGTTAGTAGTGATACCGTTACCATAAACGCGGCTTTTTTCATTTTTTCAAGTTCCTCGCTCATAACTTTTATTCTGTCTCATAGCTGTTGATTACGTTAACCTCTTGTTCCGCGGTTTCTTGACTCTTAATATTTTTAATAGGTTGCAATGGAATTCGGCTTCTCTGGTTTCATTGGTATGCCCCATTGTGTCGATAGCATATTTGTTTTGTTTGTTCGAGCTCCGCCTATTTCTTCAGCTCTGCTCACATTTTGCTCGCTGACTCGTTTGCCAGAAATAACGCCGGCTTATTTGTTAATAAGTCTCATGTTTACTTCTGTGTTACGAAATATATCCCTGTGATCCCTACTTGTCGTTGACGAATTTTGGATGGTCTCTGTGACCGTCTTGTGTGGTGCACCCACTTCCTCTGCTTTCTGTTACTTTGTTCTGATTTTTGAAAACAAGCCCATTACTGTGGCCTTAGTTTTTTTGTCCAGGGCGTCAAGTTTCTCACACCCTTCCGGTTCGAGCTCTAATTCCAACATCTGTTTCATCATGTTTTCCCATCGCTGTTTTTTACTGGGCCTGGGCCTGCACATGTCGGTTATTGTATTGCCTGGGCCTTCATTATCGCTTCGACTCATGGGTGATGTTGCCAAAATAAATCATTTTTTTCTACTTTATATATATATGTATGTATATATACATGTCTTTTAGTACTTTCTGTATCAAATAATGGAAAAAATTCTCTATATTTATTGTTAACAATGTATAGCTCGTATGTATGTAAATAATTCTAAGTTTTACTTATAAAGCCAGTTACTCATGCAGTGTTGAACTAAAATTCGTTCCTAGCAACTCCGACCTCTTATGCGTGTCAATCACAACTCTCGTGGTCAATATTCTTTTCCACAATTGTAATATAAATAACTATTGTCATCCAAAAATTCATTTCCCAAATTATACTTTTGTATATCTTGCGAAGTGATTTCTAATTTTTTAAACATCAGGACTAGAATTTGTATGTGATCTATATATCTGTTTGATTTTTTAAGTATTCCTTAATCTTATTTTATGGAAGAATTATTGCACACCTAGTTATCATGAGTTGTTATAAAAAAATGAAAGAACTGTGCGGATATTTTAATTATAAAGTATATACTTTGTAAGACAAATGTGTAAACAAAGGAAAGGCATTGAGTATTTCATTTCAGATAATGTATGAATCGTACTATTGTTAATGCTGCTTAAAGTTGATACAGAAATAAAACAATTAAAAATCTATGATTACAGCAATGTATCGCAAATTAGTTAGTTGTTAAAAAGTTTGAAATAAGAATCTTAATATAAAAGAAGTATTCATAAGCATTAGAACTGAGAGGTTAGCACTATGAAGTACGTAGCAAATCAAGCCTCACTAATGTATACAGGGACAATCAAAACTACTTTCATAGAGGTAAATGGGATGGACCTGAATCTAAATCCATCATTAAAATTTTATTTAATAATTTTTTTTTACATAATGCTCATCCCAATGTTGTATAATGGAAAAATAAAAAAATATATTTAATTGCATGCTGGAAATATTAAAATTAACGTCTATAAAAAGTTTTCATCAGAGAAAAAGCTACAGCAAAAGTCAACGAGGCAAAAAATAAGGATTTGAATGTAAATTAAGTAGTTATGAAGTATAAAAAATTTTAATAACTTTCTGGGAAACTAATGTGGGAATTTCAATCATGCAGGCCTTACATTTCGAAAGCCAAGTAAAATAGGATGCTTCGATTGGCATGACTTTCAATAATTAACAATAAATCCGAAAATTTTTTAATACACCAATATGTTTATTAACAATAGAATATGCACAGAGTTACACAGCAATGCAAAGTCATTCTGCACACATTTAAATGAAAAAGTTAATTTCAACAGGGATTCTAGAGGGGAAAGAAATTTGTGTGGAGCATAACATTTTTTCGCATATTTAACCTGGTGCTTAACCTAGTATCTGAATGCAAAGGTGTAAAGAGTTCATTAAAAACTTGATTTTCTAGCACATGAACAACAAAAATAATTTATTATTAGCTAGAGTCCTTTTACGGTATCTGTTTTATCTAGACTTTTTTTACTTTTATTTTTTAGTTTCTGTTTATCCCAGCTTACGTCTCATATTTATTATTTCTACTATTACAAATTATTAAGATGAGAAATGGGAACTAGAACCTGAAAATGCAACTGAGATAAAAGTCAAATCAGACAAGTTAATAGTATATGATTGGTACAAATGAAGTACGTCGAGAGATGAGGAAACTGCAAAAAAACATATCAAATGTAAAGGACATCAGAAACAACTGCGGAACAGTGCCTCGTAATGATGATTTCCTTATGAGATGTATAATATGTGAAAAGGATGTAAGAAAAAAAATAGAATATCAAACGTCAGTTGGATTCACAAACATACAAGCCGAACAGTAGTGAAGAACCCAATGTTGATAAAGACGCAGCTAAAGCTCAAATCAAGTTCGCAGCATTTGCTACTGCTAAAAATATTCCCTTACTTTTACTACAAGATTTACTTGTATTTTTAAAGCACTTATTACCACCATTTAGAAATTATTATGAAACTCAGTAAAGAGAGCCTTCATATAAGTGACATAATTACAAATGTAATAGCACATTTTCAAAAAGATAGATTGATACAAATATGGAACAATAAGATATTCTCTATTCTCTTAGATAAATCAACTGACAGAACTCTAAAATATTTTATATGTGTTATGGTTAGATTTCATGACACATGACGATGAAAGAAAAGAAGTGGTAGAAACTTTATGAGACGTTGTTCCGTTGTACGATAATAATAATTCAAAAGCTGATGCTAAAACAATGTATAAAAAGGTTGTTAACACGTTCGAGACTGCTGATGTAGACTTGAAAAATATAATATCAATTTATTCAGACTAGTGTAATAAAAGTGAAATGCATACGTCACAATAAAAATTTGTGTGCTCTTTATAGATCAAAATTATTGCCAGCTGAACCTTTGAAATTGATAACACTAATTTATAACTATACAAATGGTAATTCCAGCCGAACAAATAGAGGGCTTAGGCTATAATCCATTAGAAATTTAAAAACCATTAGAAACTCGATGGCTAGTATATTATGATTACGTACAACTATTACTAAGGCACTGGAATGCCTTAACAATATGTTTTACTGATAAAAGTATGCAATTCAATGTAAATCAATCTGATTCTACTAAAAAAACTACCGAACATATACTAGACATGCTATTAGATGAAAAAGTCAGAACTACGTACCTAATTTTATAATTTTTCTTAGTAAAATTGACCAATGTTAATGTAATATTGCAAGCTGAAGTACCAACTGTTACTAGAAACAGCGATAATGTAGTATAATTGTTAATTTATTTTCTTAAAGTCTATATAAATGAAGAGTACGTCAATGAGTATGTTGCATGATCATACTTGTCAAACATTAATGTTACTATGAAAAGTAAACTTAAAAATTTTAAAAGAAATGTAGGTAGGACAAAAACAAAAGCATTTTTTAGCAAAAAGAATGTACTTGAAGAAAACAAGTTAAGTATTTTAAAAGACTTTCCAACTGTTATGTAGAAATAAGCATATAAATACTGAAAAGATTTAATGTTGACGATGCACAAAATATACGTATTATATGATTTAATAAAGATCATGCTCCTGGACAATGAATTTTATGAAAATATTTTGATTTAGATTGCGTCTATAAAACATATAAATCCATTATTCATGAAAAAGAGACTGATTTAAAAACAAACATCAGTAAAGAGTGGAGCTTGATTGCTTCATACGAATTTGATGAAGATATTAGTGACAAATTTACCTTTGGATTTAAATGCCGATGAGTTTTGGTACATAGTAAAAGACTCTACGGAGAACAGCTTGCATATTTTTTTACAATTTAGCTACATTTGCCTTACATGTATTAAGTATTTCTAATTCTAACGCTGGTTCGGAAAGAGTGTAGAGATAAATGAAATTGTTAAAAACTGATCGTAGAAGTCGACTCACATCTGATAACATGCGCAAAGTGATGTTAGGTAATTATTAAATAACAGATAAAGGTATTTTAAATTTTCAGCCAGTGGACGAAATAATAGAATTGATGAAAAAGTTAGTGAGCTCTCGGAGAAAACATACAAATGATTTATTAAGTTTGAATACAGATGATAACAAATTGAATGAAGTTATAATACAAGCAAAAAAAAATATCAAGCAACTAAAATATAGAAAGATTGGGAGGCAACTTTCATTCAGCGTAGTGAAACTCTTCTTAAAAGAAAAAAAAATGTTCAGATTGAAAAATATTTGAATAGCTCTCCCTGTATACATTATCCTCTAGGATTGTGTGTGAAAAATATCTATTTATTATATTACTTGATAGAATTTCAAGAACTTGGTTTTCAATTGTACCAGCAAATGCTTTTTTTCATAAATTGCATGAGCTGCTAGAAAATGATTATTGAAAAATTGTACATGATAACTACTTTTTTTTTCATCACGTAACACAGCTTGAACAAGGTTGTCGTCAAATCGTTAAGGATACAAGTACAAATCCAGCGGATTCCTCGAATGCATCAAAATGACGAAGTACATGGAAAGCTGTTGCTGCTAAAATAATTTCTCATCGCCAAAATTTGAAAGTTAAAGAAGTAAAAGTTGATTTGAACGACAATGAGACAACTGCAACCCAAGGTAATTGATTTCATATAATTAGTGTTTCTTTGTTAAACTTTTATACTTAATAACATGGATGTAATATTTTTAGGTGATCACAAGAATGAATTAGCATTACTTCTCTTGCCACATATTCTAAGGTCACAAAAAATTGCTAAAATTCAAAGCATTGGTAAAAATGTCAGTCTAAGCGGAACGGAGATTGCAAATAGTTTTATTGTGCACTTCGATGATATAGGTTATATATAAAAAATGTGTTTCAATAATGAAATGTTTTGTACCATTTATTTTAATTGCTTATAGGAAAAAAATGTAGATGAAAAAAAAAAAAAAATTTGAAATCTGGTTAAAACCTTTAGAGAAACCTCTTTATCTATATGTTATTCGTGCAGGCAAGCTGCCGTCTATAAAATCATTGGTTATCTTAAAAAACGAGAAGTACCCTTACGATAACCTTATAGACGCAGTAGATATATGTTACGAATGCTTGATTGCAATTCATTCTTTTCCTTGGATTTGTGATTTTATTTGGACATTCATTGATAAAATCAGTTACGAATGAGTTTTAAAACCAAGTACTCCGAACATTACTAAATTTTTACATGACATTACCAATTAAAAAGTAAACATTAAATTTCTTTAATAATATTTTATTGTTTGTGTAATGTACTATGATTATCCAAAACAATCAGTATTTCATCAAAAGTTCCTTCGATAGAAACCCTTTTGAATATTGAATAAAATAAATAGTCGATTTACGTAAAATTCTTGCTATATTTTAGAGAAAAAAAGTTTTTCTGATAGTTCGTTAAGAGAAATAAACAATTTTTTAAAAGAATATAGTAATATATCAGAACCTGTATCGACTGAAGCGAAGAGATTTAATTTACTAAAAAGAAAAGGCCTAATTGAGTATGAAAAATTCGTCATTAGCATGTCGTTAAAAGAAAAAATATTTGATAACAATCTAAAACTGGTTTCAGAAAAAGTATTTGGAATTCGTGTTCCTTTAAAACAGACGCTAAAACTATTCTTAGAAATACTGGGATTATATAATCAAATTTTAAATTATATGAGTGTTTTATTTAGGAAATCCAATATTATTTCTAACTCTATTCAAGCTGATCTGTGGAAAAAAATATGCAAATTCTTGTGGAGACGGAATTCTGTTACCTCTTTTCTTATTTTACGATGAGATAGAAACGGGAAACGCTCTTGGAAGTCATTCCGGGATACATAAATTTGAAGCTGTGTATGCATCAATCGCGTGCCTTCCACCACATATTGAATATAGAACCTTTTACATCCATCTTCTTTTATAGAGTGAGTTGATTATCTTTTGAAAATTGTAAAATATCTGTTACTGAAATACCGTTAAAATTAAGATCCAAAGTTAATTATGAAACTGATATGAAACGATTCATCGCTTCAGAGACAGGTATAAAAGAATCATGTGTTTTTTTTAACAGTAGATGGATTTCATGTTGCGGAAAATATAACGCTTGACATGGTGCACGATGTCCTTGAACGCGTATGCATGTATGACATGAATGCTTTCATTAATACATTTATATTTGAAAAAAATGTTCACACTCGAAACTTTAAATGCTAGAATTAAACGTTTCAGTAGTAGTTTATGTATTATTCTTGATGAACCGCCTGTTATAGAATTAAACCATCTCAAAAATAAGTCTGATTTTAAAATTTCAGTACCATGTTTCGTAAAAAACTTTGATTTCATAATTGAAGATTTAATATCCGACGAAGATATTCACTGGCAATTATACAAATACTTGCGATGAATTGTGGATATTTTAACTCCTCCACGTATTGCTCTGGCGCACGCTAAGTGTTTGAAAATATCAATTGAAGATCACAATCAGCTATGTTTAAAATTATATGGTCACCTCAAGCCGAAATTTCACTTTTTGACGCACTATGCTTCGCTTATACTTTTAGACCGGACCACCTATTCATTATTCAAGTATGTGCCCGGAATTGCGTTACCAACAAAT
Organism: Copidosoma floridanum; assembly: GCF_036245765.1. Lineage (NCBI taxonomy): Eukaryota > Metazoa > Arthropoda > Insecta > Hymenoptera > Encyrtidae > Copidosoma > Copidosoma floridanum. Next base: position 7,056,312 of record NW_028321911.1, read on the forward strand.
CAAACTTGCAGCTCAGTCCTCAAATAATACAAAAAATTTGTTAGTAACAGTAGCCAAAAAGAAAATGTTGAAAATGTGCGAGTTAATCCATTCCTTAGAATTTGAAAATTTGATAACATTTGGCTCGATTAATAATAAAAAAAAATAACTAGATTATTTAAAAAAAAGACAGTGCTGTATTGTATAACTCTGTAAATATGTACAGAACTTCGTACAAAATTGCAATATTTATTGTTACTGATACCAAAAACAGCGAAAAAAAATTAGGTGAAATATCAGACATAGTTTGTCTAGAAGATCAAATTCTATATAATCTTAAAAGTTTTAAAGAAATTACGTTTGATGAGCAATATCATGCTTGTGCCATCGAGTGTACAAACATATATCGTTTAAAAAATTATAAAATTAATTGTCTATACCCCCAGCATTATTTTACGTTAATCAATAAATAAATCAAAATATATTGTTCTGCGTTATCAGTTGTAATCCAGCTTCAATTATTGTGGATTTTATTAATGGAGATTAATAAAATATTGTATAGGTAAACATGAAATTTTAACATTTGTCAATCTAACACTTCTTTATTTTATATTTTTTTATAAATGAAAGAATTCTATTTTACGATAAAGCAATATTCACTGTCAAAACGGCTCTTTCATGAACGGGATGATTTTGTCTGCCCAGTGGTACGCCACAGCTCCCACTGATGCAGGATACAAGCGGTCCTTTGAGTGTGGAATACCTATTGTACCGTAAGTGGCACTAGATGCGTCCTACAACTATAAGAGCTTAACATTACCACCGCTCGTACATCACCGTTCCCACTTTTCTCTCCGTGTATACAAGTCAGAATCAATGATGAATGACGGTAGATTCAGTGAGAACGAATCCACTGACTTTCTGCTTCAATGTTGCAACTGCCTAAGATTTGCTCACGTTTCATGTTGGCGAATATAAATTATAGGAAACAATAATAATTGTATTCTATGTTCATGAACTTAATTTGCAAAATCACCAAACACAGTCAATACCAAACGTTTTTTTTCCTCTAAAATTTAAAAAGTGGAGGATCTTATGATTACAAATAACCCTAAAAGTAAGAACCAAGGGGACTAACGATAATAAATTACCCCAATGGTGAGAGGCAAGGGAACTCCTAATAAAAAATCACCCGGACCATAAAAGGCAAGGGGACTCACGTTAACAAATCACCCTCACCGTGAGAGGCAAGATGACTCACGTTAAGAAAGTACCCTAACACTGGAAGGCAACGGGACACACGTTGATAAATCACCCTGATCGTGAGAGGTGAGGGTATTCACGGTAAAAAATCCCCCTAAACGTGAGAGGTGAGAGGACTCGTGTTAATAAATTAACCCGATCGTGAAAGGCGAGGAGACTTTCGTTAAAAAATCATCCTGCTCGTAAGGGCGGCAAAAGGACTCATGTTAATAAATGAACCCGAACATTAGAGGTAAGGAGACTTCCGTCAACAAATAACCCTGATCGGGAGACGCAACGGAACTCATGTTAACTAATCAACCCAACCATGAGAGGCAATGGGACTTACGTTAATAAATCACCCCAATCGTGAGAGGTAAGAAGACTCACGTCACTAAAGTACCCCAATACTGAAAGGCAAAGGGACTCACGTTAACAAATAAACCCGGCTGTGAAAGCTGAAGGAAATCACGTTAATAAATCATCCTGACCGTGAGAGGTGAGGGGACACACGTTAACAAATAAACGCAACCTCGAGAGGTGAGGAGACTCACGTTAACTAATCACCCGAACCGTAAGAGGTAAAGGGACTCATGATAACAAATCAACCCGACCGCGAGAGGTAAAGGGACTCATTTCAACAAATCAACCTGACTGCGAGAGGTGAGGAGACACACGTTAACAAATAAACCTAACGTCGAGAGGTGAGGAGACTCACGTTAACTAATCACCCTAACCGTGTGAGGTAAAGGGCCCCATGTTAATAAATCAACCCGACCGCGAGAAGTGATCACGTTAAAAAATTGCCCTGACTGAGAGAGGTAAGGGAACTTACGTTAACGATTTACCCAGTTTGTAAGAAGCATAAGGATTAATGTTAACGAACTACCTTAGTACTGAGAGATGAGAAAACTTACAGAAAAAGTACCTCAAAAGTGAGCGTCAGCAGGGACTAAAACTATAAAATTACTCTAATAATTTTAAGTGAGATGCCAAAAGGGCGTCCTCACTTTGTTGCAATAAATAAAGGACATTACATATAAATTAATTATTACTAATTGGCTCCTTCATAATAATAGCATTTCAAATGACACTTTCTGAATGCTAAAAAAATTTCTTAAACTTGATTAAAAGTATGTATCAACAAGTTTTAAGTGGCTCCAATTTAGAACCCAGCTTTCAAACATACAAATTTATGGTGCATAAAAGATCAAATTTTCTAGAACGAACTTGGTGAATGTATTATTTGTTTATGAGTAAAATGTCATAAAGACTTTTGTTTTTATTCATTGTTTACCGTTGACTTATTTTTGTTAGGATATTTTTTACTATTTTATTATTATTATTATTGTTATTGTTATTATTATTATTATTATTATTATTATTATTATTTTTAATATTTCATTTTTTTTCTTACACGTTCATTCTACCGTACATAGTTTTTTGGTATTCATTGTAGTTGCCGTATTCTGGCTGATGCTCTTGCAGTTAATTGCTTTGCATTGGGATGACAATTGGCTGCAGCCTCGTAGGATTCATTGTACTTTTATTCCTCGTAACATTGTTTCTGCTTCCTCTACTTGTCACCAACCTAGCCAAGTTTAGTATTAAGGGACCCCCCATTTTAAGAATTGGAACGACCCTGCCACTGCGCCTAGTGCTATTTCTGCCACCATCTATACGTACTCTTCCCAGTTAGATAACTTTTCCTCCGTTTGAACTACCTCTCGAACGCGTTGGATTATATCTGTTAGTTTTGTACCCACTGTTAACTTATTCTCGGGTCCGTGCTCTTGACTACCGAAGTCTTGCAACCTATCTCTTTCTATAACCGATCTTATTAGACTTGGTGTTTCATCTCCTTGTATCTCCTCTTTATTGCACTCCCCTTATCCCTTGTATTATTATTTTTAAGTTCAGATTGGGGAACTGTAAAATTAACTATCTGTCTTTTACCTTCCTCCTGACCTGGTTCCAATCTTGTTTCTGACATTTGAGTTGTGCAGTCTCTCGCTAGGTCCTTTACTCCAGCGTGCATTACTCTGAGCGTCTCGTGGTTGGTGCGCCCGCACTGCACGTGTATTTTTTCTCCCTTTTTGTATTAAAAGCATGTTGATTTCTTGAGTGCAGACGAGTCCAATATGCGCTTTTCAATCTAGCTCATGTAACCTGACTCTCTTCCGGCTTCTCTACGGTCTCTCCTAATATGTGTTGTATCTCGCAGTGGTGGTCCTTTACCACTTTCTGTGTTAGCTCTATTTGAGTACATACATTTATTTTATACACTTTCTTGCATTGGTCCACTGCCTGGCGCGCTGTTGGTAAAAATCTTTTTTTGTTAATGCTGCTCACTACATATTCGTATGTTGGCTGTAACTAAGCTACCATATTCATTACATTAACCTCTTCCTGTTCGACCGGTAGAAGTAATATCCTAAGGAGTTGCAAGTCTTCTTCTGTTACTAAATGTATTTGGATGAAAAATATAACCTTTTTGTTGAGCTAAATGTTTGCTATCTCTGCTATTTCCCCTATTTTTTCCTCTATCGTTGTGGAGATACGATTGCACTCTTATGTTTCTCGATTTTAAGATAATGAATTGTAATTATTTACTGCAAATGAAATCGGAGTTACTAAAGACGCTTACTAGCCGCGTTTATCAGTAAATAAATTGTTTTTACTATGAGTGTTGCAAGCTATTGACCCAGAGCTCTTACTGTAGTTGTTGATCTATTAATAAATTGTTATCAACATAAGTTTTTATATCAAATGAGCTAGAGCACTAATAATCCTCGTTTGTTGGTTAATAAATGTTTTTTATAGATAAAAAAAAAAAATGTATCCTAAAACGCTTACTTGCCTCTTTTTATAATTTAATACATACACACACACACACACACACACACACACACACACCGAGAGAGAAAGAGAAACACACTATATTGTCAAAGTGCTTATTGTCTTGGATAATTACACGCGCCGATTATTACCATAAATACTTTAAAAAACTGCGTGACCTTGGAACACTTTGTGACTGATTTATTTTCAAGGGCAATAAATTATAAATAAAAACTGAAATAAAATCCCGAGCTCTTACTGGCCTTTTTACAATGTTGAATGATTAACTGCAAATTATAACTGAATAATCCAAAGTGCTTAGCCCCTTAATTTGTTTTGCACAAAAATTATTATTGAAGCACTTGACTACGACAATTATTCATTTCTCAATAAAGAAAAAAAAAAAAAAAAGTAGCTCTTAATTAATGACAGCGTTATAATCCCCCTTTTATTTGTTTTAGAGATTATTAATTATATAATGGACTTACGTTGCATTACAGCTAATGATTTAATTATTAATTAATGCAACAGGGAAGAGAAATACAGACAAAATAGAGATTTTTATTTTGCGCCACTGCTCAAAAATTATAACAATTTTATGAAAAATTACGAATTCCTGACCAATACCCCCACAATCTTATTTTTTACGTTTTTTGGGCTCTCCTTACAACTGTTCTCACTTTTCATCGGTAGCACTTTTTTGTATCGATAAGATTTGATACTAGTTTTAATTAAAACTATGCAAAGTTTATAGTAAGATCACTTACAATATTTGTTAGATATGTAGTTTGTGATGAAATCACTAAAACAAAAAATTTTTTTGCCAACTTTTTTTTAAAGACGTTTTGAAGGAGATACGAGCAAGTTGCAAGAATATAAATATATATGAGAAAATTCACAAAAAAATCTCGTTTTTGTCCCCCATTTTCATAATAACAATTGTTTTTAAGCAAACAGTTGAAACCTCTCAAGTTACCCTCATTTAAACTTGTGTTAACTTGTGACAAAACCGAGATATTTTTTGTGTATTTCCTGAGATATATATTTTAAAAAACAGTGTTTAGAAATAATAAAAAAAGACCAACCTGTACGTAATAACAAAAACAACATCGTACAATCATATTGCCATACACACGTTGTATGGCATTAGGTATTGCAGGTTCAAAATCACAGGAGCATTCTTTTGGTACGAGAGTTGGAAATGTTGACTTAACGTAACTGAATAGCCTTATATAGCAGTCTTCGCCCTTATGAGACATAAAGCAGAAAAACATGGGCACCACCTGCAATATAAATCATTTATGTCTTATCTATTTAGAAATCATAAAGCATAAAACAGTATTGGATCTTAACAATTTTTTACCGCATGTCGTTCTCCACACTTCATCTTCAACATTATTGTGAATAATCGATAGGCTCCCTTAAGCGAAAGGACGATTTTAAATGTGGCATTTATGAAAACGATCTTGTCATATGGGAGACAACTATTAACGAACTGTCTATCAAACATATATCTTCCTATATTATATAGTCGTAAGAGTTAGAGCAAGGTTTTGGTTTTGCCTAAAATGTCTTTTTAGGTGCTCTGCTTTTAGGGGTAAACGCACCATCTACCGTACACCCGTAAATTCACTTTATTTTGTTACCATGATTGTAAGACAGTTTGATACTAAATATTGACTCAGTAAATTTTAAATTGTTGTTTAGGATCTCAAGAGAGCACCGAAATTTTTTTGAGGTGTTAGAGCTTGTTAAAATAATTTTGTAATAAAAATAAAAAATTAAGTTAACCCTGCATAACCTTTTCCACAATTTTGACAAATATTTTTTTGAACGTTTTTTTCATGACTTTTCAAATGTCTCTGTAAGTGATGATTTCTTTTTAAACTTTTTTCGCATTTAATACTCTTAAAATTTTTTTCAATGTTTTGGCATTCCTTTGTGTGACGCAAATAGTTTTTCTTGTTTAATATTATAATGCTACACAGATCACATACAAAAAATTTTTTTTTATGAATTTTTTAGTGCAATGATAGACACTCTTGATTTGAAAATTGTGAGTTACATTTATCATCCATGATGGTGTATCTGAAAACATGTAACAAAAAACGGATTGTTTATGACTACATAAATCTGGGTACTAGACGGTACTGAAATTTGCTTTTTTGATGAAAGATAAAATTAGCAAGAGAGTATAAAAATAGTAATGAACTATAGAATAGTTTTTTTGTTACTCTAAAATTTCATTCCAAACAATATTTTTAATTTCAAATTTGTTTTCTGATTCAATTGAAATAAAATTTTTTTTTTGGTTTCAACATCTAGACAGTGCAACATATAATTTCCCATTAGAAAATAATGGTTTTCTAAAGTACAACCCTTAGGCATCAAAACTTTGACCTTAAGAATTATTGATAGCCGTAGGAAGAGTTAAGATAAATGGAAATCGTTTTCTGTACAATATAAATGGTAGTGAAGAAGAATTGTTTGTATTGAGTGTTATATACTTAGACTAAAGACTTTATTTCCTTTTTTTTTTACCTAAGATTATTCCAGCTTCGATGTTGTATGTAAATAATTTTGTAATTCATAATCTTGTACCATTGCCAAGTCCTTCAGATATGTTTAAGTTTCGTATTAACATAATAATAGCGTTGATTTTTAAATCTAATTCGTGTGAAAAAAGACTTTCTTTACTACTATTTAAATATTCTGTAGAGAAATTAGTATAAATATTATTGTCTTATTTATCTACTCCTTTGTGATTTGCTTTATCAAAACTATAGTACGTTACTAATATTCCTACCATATTGTTTTAAATTTTTTTGTTCAAAAAGTGAGTGTATTTATTGTGAGATGTTAATATAGCTTTACTTATAAAAGAATCATCATTATTAAAAATTTAAGAACACATATCATTTGTTTTCAATGTCTGAGGAATTATAAAAGTTTCAATTTTGCCTTCTCCTATATCCAGTAGCAATGAAGATAATTTTTTATCAATTGAACGTATATTATTTTTTAAATAGAAAATATTAAATAAAGGCCAAAAACTGGAAAATTTTATGGTTTCTTGAACAATAGTAATTTTGCTTCCGTTTTTTACTACTGGGAGAATTTGACGAAAGTCTTAACATAAAATTATTATTTTATTTCCAAAAGGTTGATTACCACTAGATAAATCTTTTTAAGTCCTATCAGCAATTTCTAACGCTTTTTTTGGTACCATAGAAGCTTTATCCAAAATAATTACTTTTACATTACGTAATTTTTGTTTATCTGGCTCAAACTGGAAGAATGCACTTTCTATAGTGCTTAATTCCAAAGGAAGTCTGAAAGTTCTGTAAGTGGTCATTCCCTTTGGAAGCAGAATAGAAGCAATACCTGTCCAAGCCATTGTAAGAATTTTTTTTCAATTGATATGAAATAATCAATTAATCTTTTGTATAGAAAAGTTTTTCCAGATCCACCAGGACCATCGATGAAAAAAATTTTTTTTTTAAATTTTATTATTTCTTGAAAAATTCGACATTCATTATGATTAAGTTGTAAAAACATTTCATGGAATTTATGTTTACAAAATATTTTTTCATCATTGTGAGTATCAATATTTTTTTTCATCGTTTCTGTTGGTTCTGGTAAACTGAAATCTTTACAAGACATATTTTCAGAATTAAAAATTTCGTTTAAATGTAAAAGAGCTTTATTTTGATCATCTTTACAATTATCAATGAAAAATTTTTTGTATTTGTTCCAAATAATATTACCAAAAAAATTTTCAGACATAATAAACCATGCGAAAAATTTTCGTAGTTGAAAAGGCAGCATAACGTTACATGCTTCTTCAAAAATTATATTGTTTTGAAAATCGTGTTCTACTAATCCCATAGTAATAGCTGATATTAGTGAGGGAAAATAAAAAGTGATGGTTAAAAATTCATGTAATTAATTATGATCAATATACATTTATTACATATATAAATTTTAAGTAACAATTAATATAATTCGGGTATTTTTCCATACTTCGTTAATCTAATTTGCAATTACGGGGGGTGGTGCGCAGAGCGCGCAGGGGGCATATATAGTTATAAGAGCTTAGAAATATCTATTGACACATACAGGATAGACAGCTCATTTAAAGAAGGGAGCCACGAGAAGAAATAATAAAGCTCACCAACAAAAATTCAAGGGCACATCTCTCTGTCTATATAAACTTTACCACTTTTATTTGAAATTAGCAGCTTGTTCTTTATATTTCTTTAAAAACAGACCAGTAATCATACCCCAGCGTAGAAAATTTATTCCCGAGTACTTTCGAAAAATGCCATAGTCTTCCGAATTCTGTAAAATATACTTCAACATATTATTTTTAAACTAACAATTAATTTTATCATTTTTTAAGGCCTTAAAAAATATTAATACAAACCTTATTTTGAAAAAATCACACTTATAACACAATAAAAGGGGGGGGGGTTAGTGCGCGGAGCGCGCAGGGAGGCGGAGCCCCACTAGTATATATATACATATAAATATTATTTTTTTTACCAAACAAATATTTTTGTTATTTGTAAATTCAAAATCATCCACGGCAACATTTATATTGTGTTCCTGTCTAGGACCGTACATGAGTTGTTGTGGCGTTGCCACCATAATGTGACCACATCCCGACATCGTATTGGCCGTATCTCAAAGTTTCGTAGTGTTTGGATTGTTTTTCACCATATATCGCTGAATTTTTCTCCTGACAGTTGCATACTGATATTGTGCCGTAAGTTGTGGATTCCTGAAAAATGTAGTAAAGTTGGTTAATCCCAAGTTACAGACAATTTGGTAAGGAATTCTGTAACAGTACTATTGAATTAACGAATTATGTTTCAAGTTTTTAAACTTAATTTTAAATATTCAACATGTCAGTCAACTATCATAATTTTATAGTAGTAACAAGTTAATAAAATATTTAAAAATAACAAAAAAAAATCTTACTTAAACAAAGCAGTTTTCCAAATTTGCTTTGGTTTAGCATTGTAAAAATCACTATTCTCAAATAGTATATTACTAAACTCTTTTTTTTGCAAAAGACATGGGTCTGTGGGATGACTGTGTTTTGTTTCCGATGAATAAAAAACACCTTGCACACACTTTCCATGTGCCTTGCAGTTCTTCTTAATGCAATGCAAGTACCTAAAAATTGATTACATTCGTTATGTACGTAGGTGTATATTAGAGAAATTTTTCAAAAATTAATCTACCATCGTTAAATGCCGCGTGCATAAAAAAGGCACGGAACCTATGCCGACCGAATATCTTGCATCCGTGGCATTCTTAGTTAAGGAAAAAAAAAAAAAAAAAAAAAAAAAAAAAATACTGCGTACGCAACATGCCTCATGCGCGGAAAAAGACACAAAGAACGTTCGTACAGAAAGTTTTCCGCACACGCGACTTTGGCCGTAGGTGCAGATCCAAGCGAAGTTTTTACATGTATTAATATAAAAGCACTAATGATGTATACGAAAAATTTACATCCGCGATATGGCTGCACACGCTAAGATTACTTTCTATCGATTCCTTAAAAATATACAGCCATACGTAACATCCACACATTGACGCATTATTACAATTATCCCAACAAGCCTTTTATCAGAGAGGGATAGCAGAATTATACACCAACAAGCGTGGAAAAACATTAGCTTCCGTAGTGTCTTTGTACATATTCTTCAGATGATACGAAAATCCAGCAAATTGCCACAGGCAGTTCGTTTTCTGTCCCGACACAAAGGTGCTAAGTATTTGCTCTAATAAAAATATTTATTTGTATGTATCAACACAGAATTGATGATTTAAAAGCTGATATAAAAACTAACAGCAATGTCTTAGGCACTTCTATTCATCACAAATTAACATATAACGACGAGAAACGGCGATCACACGTTAGGTTGTTGTTCAATATCACACCTGAAAGTCACGCAGAACACCACGGTACTCTATAAGGGGACCTTAGCAGCAGCAGCAGAATCGTTTTTCCTCTCCATCCTCCTTTTTACCTATATATTTTATGTATTTCTTATATAGACCCACTTATCTGTTTTAGAGTTTTGCGTACGCTGATTGCGAAGAATAATAAGTAGAAAAAAAATTTTATAATTAATAATATGGGGTGTGTGTACACTGTATGTTTCTCTTCAAAGTAAGTAAAGAATAAAACGTACCATGTACATAGGAATATTTTATATAAAAAGTATTTGTTTATCCGTTGAAGAATATTTAAAAAATTTTTTTGCGGCAAGTGGACTTTCTGTTTTTTCTGTTTCCTGTTTTGAAAAAGGGTGGTGAGAAAGAGAGGAGGGATAAACACACATACACATACATAAATGAGTCTTAGAGAGAAAAAAGTAAGAAAGTACACGTGCAAGCACACATATCAGGCCACACACGCCGCCGCCGTCGCCGCCACCTCGCTAGCCGCGTCGCATGTATTGAGTTCAGACCGAAAGCTGGCTCCATATAGACTTGTTGTTTCCGTGAAAATTATTCTCTGCCTTTGTGTCTAAGGATATATCTCGATTGTAACTGGTGTTTATTTTATCCAATGAGTGCGTATTTGTTTCAATCAAGTTGAAACTCTTTTTTTATGCAATGATTGGGAAAGAATTCGACAGCTACACTGTATTGAGTGCAGCTATAGATGATTACAAACAAGCAAACGAGGTGGAGCTGTCGAAATATCAGTGCAAAAAAGGCAACATAGAGCCACTGATATATACATCGATGAGCTATTGGTGCCATTACTCGGGAAAGTACACCTCAATTTTTTTATACATGTGTCATTATCCTTGTTCTGTGAGGTACTTAAAACTTAGGAGCGGAGAGGACAAAAGAGTTGGGTGGAGAGGGGGGTTCTGTGAGGAATGGTGTTATTAAATTACTTTCACCCTTTAGAGTAGACATGTCAATACAAAGTTTAGTATAGTACATTACATATCCTTTACATATCCCACGTACGATGTGTAATTGTCATGGCTAAAATATAAAAAACAACAAACTGTCATAAATACCGAATTACTTTTTTTGTACTGATACAATTAGTGTATGGCATTTGTTTTAATTAATAAAGTTTACTTTTTCATTACAGATCTGGAAAAATCTTCAGGCGAAAAACTGCTCTCATTGCTTCAACTCGACGATACAGCTATAAAAGAAGCACTTAATAAGAAGAAGATTATTACTGATTTGACCGGCATCGAACTTCCAGAAACTTTTAAAGATAACAAAATAAAAATAAGTGTTTTGAAACCGTACTTCGATGAACCCGCCTACAAAAAGCTCATCGATTTGAAGAAAAAAATGCCTAAGACTTGCATATGTCAGATATGCGAAAAACCGGTACGTTCAGACATCATAGGATGCGATTTATGCCATAGTTAGTCACATTTCGCTTGCTCAGGTGTTTCAAACGACATAGATGTTGATGTATGGTTTTGCGATGTTTGTTTGAAAAAAAACCAATTAAAACGTTCATTAAAAAAAAAATATACTTTACAATTTCATGAAAATAATATTTTGTACTTTGACTACTATGTATACACTTAAAATAAAAGACACGTACACGAAGAATAAAAAAAAAGTACAATAAACTCTTTTGATTAAAACCCACACATTTTTTTAGTATTGTTATGAGCAATATGTAATTTACACTTGAGAAATCTCATTTATTTATTGAATGACCTCTGAAGTACAGAAACAGATGAACACAACAAAACATGTATGGGGGGGGGGGCAGTCAAAAAGTCCCAGTAGAGTATTAGCGCACACCTATAACAAAATCCGCGTACGCAAAAAATCAATTAAAGTCTGTGAAAATTCCGCGTACGTGGCTCCACCAGCATTTGTATAGTTATAATAAAGTCCGCGTACGTGATAAAGCAAGTACTTTCAATTCACTTTATTTATCAATAATAGTAAACAACTATTGGGCTTCTAATCACCGACGCTTAGTTGTCTAAAATGGTATTTTATTGATTTATCATACTCAAAAATTGTATCCTTTTCAATCGTGAATGCTCACTCTCTCGAAAGCACATTTTGTTTATTATTTATACTAAAAAACTATTGAATTTCTAATCTCCGTTGCTTACTCACCTAAGGTTGTATCTTGTTTATAAATAGTACTAAACAACTAATGGGTTTCTAATCGCCGATGCTTACTCGCCTGAGATTGTATTTTATTTATTTATCATAATAACAAACTGTTGGATTTTTTATCGCAAATGAGAACTTTCCTCAGAGCGTAATTTGTTTATTTACAATTCTTAAAAACTATTAGATATCTTATCGCCGATGCTTACTTACCTCAAATCATATTACATTCATTCAGAATACTAAAAAACTATTGGATTTCTCATGGCCGATACTTACTCGCCTTCAATCACATTAGTATTTATTCAGAATACTAAAAAACTATTGGATTTTTCATCGCTGATGCTTATTTGTCTCAGAGCGTATTTGATTTATCTATACAAATCTAAAACACTATTTGATTTTTTATCGTTGATGCTTATTTGTCTTCAATCATATTATATTTATTAAGAATACTAACAAACTATTGGATTTCTTATTTAGTAAAAACTCCGCGTCCGTGACTTTACCTGCGTATGTATAATCATAATGAAGTCGGCATACGCGGCAACGTACATTAATTTGAGCGAAGATTCCATGTACGCGGCAACGTACATTATTTTTATTCCCCGAGAGCATCGGGCATCGTTGGAGTTTAAATTTTTCGCACAGGGTTGACTTTTCCTTGCGTCTTGTGACTCATTTCTGAAGTGCCCTCATTGTAAGCCCTGGTTATCATAACCCATTCGGTATTGATACTGCCCCTTATGATGATTTCCTGCATTCGTACGACTATTTCTGTTTCTATTATTAAAATTTTGATTCACTCCATTTGCCCTGTTATAGTTACTTGCATAACTATTTTTTGGCCAGTGACTGATGTAAGTATTGTCATTATTATTGTTGTTTATATAGTTATTATTGTAATAGTTATTATTATTTTAATAGTTATTATTAGGGCGTCTGTTACCGTTATGCCCATATTTTTTTTTCTGTTGAAAATAATTATTTTTACTATCTACTATTAAAGTTGGGACCATTTTGCCGCGTAACATAAGGTAAGTTATTATACGCAGTCCTGCTCTTGTTTTCCCTGCCATCCGATTTTGGGCACGATTCGTCGGGTGGTTTATCAGGGCTAGTTATTTTTCCAGTTAGTGCATCTTCATACAGATTTTTGCATTCCCCAATTATTTTTCATAGTGATTGTTTGCTGTGTTACTGGGCGTATACTCAGCTCGTCATCCATGTTTAAGGCCACCTCAATTGCTTCTTTCAGTATTGTAGTTTAAAGATTCGCTACATTCCAGCTATGGCGCCTTTAGGCCGAATACAAATTGCTTTGCTGCTTTTCTATCGGTAGCTTCTTTCAATGCAACTTTTTGAACTTTATGTAAGTGCGGGTGAGTATCGTGTGACATCATTATCCTGTTATGTAATCGTTGCGCCTGACCAGAGTACTGGATGATTATCTCGTCGCTTTGCTGAATTAGTAGTTTATGTTATGTGAGCAGAGTATTGGTGCCTCCTCTGCATCCAAACCGACGTGATAGTGCGAGCAAAAACTCTTCTACTGTGTTAAAGAGAGAAAGACTCGTGCCAAATTGATTAGCCGCTATTCCCCTCAACCTATTCACCAACGTTCCTATGAAATATTTTTCATATTGTCGAGCTATTGCCAATTTTTCCGTTCTTACTGTCTTTTCAAATAGCAGTAATTGTGTAGGATCCCCATTAAATATTAGTATTCTACTCACTGCGCTGGTTAGATGGTTAAGCACGTTAAAATTATACCCCTGAGATGTTTGTGACTCATACTTTCGTTGGTTTGATCATAGATTAGAGTGCATCCCGAGTGTTCGCTCATATTGTAAAAATTATTTCCTAAGCCCTGGAATGATCTTATTTGCTTGTTTTTCTGCTCATCTAAAAGCCAGTCGAACGGATTTAAAGGATTGTCGTTATTAATGTTGGGTACCTTTCGAGTTTGACTATTTTCTGTCACATTTGGACCGTATTGGGTATCTTGATTATAGTACGGGGTTGGGAAATTCCGTCTCGTGCAGAGTTACATATTTGTCCAAAATTTTTGTTTTCTTCTTCAAGCTTTCGTAAGTAAGCCTGAAACTGTTTGTTGCAGTTCGTACTAAAGGGCCCTTCATTATCTGCCCATTTCGCTCTAGTATTTACGAGCATATTTTGTGAGATCCCTCCTATTTGTCCTCTGTTAAATTTCCCTTGTGGAAGTGTTTGTCCCCGCTTGCTGTTCTGACGTCTGTCTTGCTTGTTGCCCTAGGTGAACCTTGCTATGCCCTGCTTTTATAATTGTTCTGTTACGGTTATTTCCAGTCTGCTAACTAAACTCCCCCCCATGGTTATTGCATTTTCCAGTAATTGTTCCCCCACTGGCATAAATCCTCATTCGGCTCCAAAATTTTCTCTTTCGATGGCTTCATTCGCTCTGATTGTATTTTGTAGTGGCTTTTTCTATTTTACAAAAATTTTGCCTTTCACGTTTTTAAAAATTTTCATCATAAGTAACCGATGTTTTTCATCGGCTTTTTCCCACAGAGCTTATCTAGCTACTCTGAGTCATGCTTAAGTATGATTGCCACTGTTTCCGCCTCCTCTTGGGTAGGTATAATCATTTCGTTCATATCAACTTCTCCACTATTTACTATTTCTATTAAATTCTCCATCGTACGCATATGATTTTTATTTATTTTTTTGCTCCACTAATAATCGTAAATGCGGTCATTCAATTGAATTGAATGATGCAGCGCTGCCAGAATATAACGATTAAAAATCAAGAAGCCGAGGAGCTGATCAAAGACAACAGTTCCAGTCATATTCTACAAGCAGTGGTGAGAACAGCCCGGAAGCCAACAGAACTAGGATACCAATTGCAGGTAATCACATATCGACGAGCACGTAAATACATTTGTAATAAACTTAATGTTATCCCTTACTCCCGAGGCAGGATAGGGGAGACACTTCTTAAGCAAAGATAAGGATGTGGGAAATTTTCATTTGTGATGTATATTTATTATTTTATCTGCCCCCTCCATTTTCACTGTTCTTTCTTTTAAAACCCAAAACGAAAATCGCGCGTAATAACAGACTTAAATAAGCAGTGGACTAGAATAATTTGTGTATAATGAATGCAAAACAGAGAAAAATTATTAGTAGGCCTTGTACAGACACAGGAAACGTCTGAAAATAATAAATCACACCCATATCGACTAAAGTATTTATCACTATTTTTATCATGATTTTTTTTAACGAAAACAGGAGAGATATTCCTAAAAAAATATTTCTCCACATTTACCACCAAACGAGAATACAGTACAAAATTAAAGAAACCAAGTGAAAGACGAACGCCGCTCTTTTACTTTCTTGTCCCACCTTTTACTATTATTTTCGTCTGCTTATTGTTGAGCCGTGACATAGGTAATCAAACGCAGCCCCGATTAAATAAGCTTACGACTGACCACATACACACACAAATATATAAAATAAAAAAGTAAAAGAAAAAATTATTCTTCTCGGCGACATTACCCATGAGTCGAAAAGCAATAACGAAGGCCTGGGTCATATGATAACTGATATGTGCAGACCAGATCCCAATGTAAAACAGCAAAAGGAAAACATGAAGGAACAGATGTTAAAATTAGATCTTGAATCAGAAAAGTGGGAGAAACTTGACGCCCTTGACGAAAAAGCTATTGGGCTTGTTTTCTAAGATCAGAACAAAGTTAAAGAAAGCAGAAGAAGTGGGTGCGCAACATTTGGCGGTCATAGAGACCATCCAAAATTTGTCACCGATAAGTAGGGATCCCAAGGACATATCTCGTGATACAGAGGTAAATATAGGACTTATGAACAAAGAATAAGGTCTTTTTTTTGTCAAACGAGCCAGTGAGCGGAATGTGAGATCAACTGAAGAAATAGCGGAGCTTGAACACACAAAAAAAATATGTTATGGACGCAATATGGCATGCCAGAGAAATTAGAGTCGCCAAATTTCATTGCATCCTGTTATGAATATTAAGAGTCAAGAAACCGCGGTACAAGAGACTAACATAATCAACAGATAGGATCGATAAACTTGAAAGAATGAAAAAAGCCATGTTTATAGCAACGATACCACCAATAACTAATAACACAAAATGGGCCAATTCTGATGCAAATAAAGATAGACTACGGGGTAATATAGTACCTTCCATGGCCCAATTTACATAATATACACACGCTACACAACCATAACCATCCATGCAGACCGCAGAACGCGTAACAAAACATTCTGCCCATGCTCAGCCATGTGACAAGATACATCCCGTACTTCAACGGGGACTCAGTCAACTAACGGCTGTTCGAAAGAATGGTGATTGCACAAACAATAGGACTGAAAAACGAATTATTTTTTTTTAGGTATCCTTGTGAATAGACTGAAAGGAAAAACAGTGGAACATTTCGCTCCAAGATCAACGCAGTTTAGAACAGTCAAAGATTTTATTAGAGAGATCTTGAATAAATACTGCAGCATTAACAACGCAGACTCGCTCATGGCAAAAATTAAAAATAATGATACAACAAGACAGCAAAGCAATAGATGATGGCGGTGGACGAGTCCAAAAATTGTATGATAGACTAACGATGTTGTACGATTCAAACCCACATTTTCCCCCAATTTAAAAACTGACGCCAAAAGCAAACTTGGAATCAGAGGCAGCAAAACAATCTGTACATAGATTACTTGCAACTTTAAGTTGGAGAATGGCAAGCCTTAACCTGGGAACACTAGGAAAAGCAATCATAGAGGTACTCTTAATCAAGAGTGACCTTAGTTTACGGCACGCAATACGAGTAAGTGCGCTGCTCGCATACAGTAAGGTAACAGGGATCCACTAGTAACCCTGGAAAAAAAAGAGAAAAAACAACGGAAATTACCAATGGGGTACAAGATGTAGCAGCAGCAAACGAAAAATTCTGTATGTACTGTGATGGCCAAACCGAGAATTTAGTCGAGGAATACTGAAAACTACTATCGGTGATAAATGACGGGAAGGCTTCAAGGGATGACGGAACAGAACAAAAGGAAAATCGGTTTTATTGTCAGAAAATGGGACACTATGCGAGAGACTGTCGCTCACGCAAGCAAGACAGGGATGAAGAGGAGAGACGTTAAAACAAGGAGCATAACCAATCCACAAATGATACCCGTACCAATGGAAATGCTTATAATTATTGGGGCGGGAATGATAATTTTGATGAAAAATGATCATTATGGAAGCTATAACAATGGCCCAATGGAATCATTTAACAGGAACAATAATTACAATAGCAGAAATATTAATCGTAATGACAGGAATAATAATTACGATAACAGTAATAATGATTACACTGACAGGTATAATAATTATAACCCCAGAGGTAATAATTATTACGGTCACCGAGGCTACAGTGACTCGTATGATAATTACTACAGGGATACATTCCATCGTTATGGAAACGGCTACAAAAGTCAAGATAGCAGGGATGGCTATAACAGGGATTTATTTGTGATAGTGGCTAACAGCAGCAAAAAAAACAGTGTATACGCTCCTGACAGTCGAAAAGATCCACCCGTAGCTTTAAACTCACAATATGTTCGGTATGGTCTTCAACCGTTGAACATGAATTAGAGAAAGAAGTGAAGAGAAGCGTATTTGGTGAGGGAGTATGAGAGAGGCCGCAGAAGACGGAGCAAAAAATAGTGGTGGCGGAAACGCACATCAACAGCCTGAGTACTTTCGCAGTGCTGGGAAAAGTAGAACTTCACACTGCAGAGTACGAAGACACTCCTACACAATGGTGAGGGGGGGGGGAGGAAGATGCACGAAGAAAGGTAAGAGGGTCCGCAAAAAGAGTAATTGGATAAAGGCGCTAGATGTACATGTAGAACATGACGAACTAAAGCTTTTAAAAAGTGACGAAGAAATAGAGCAGCTTCCTGAAATGACTATAAAATTTGCGAGAACAGGGCATATGCTACTATCGGTCCAGTGACGGGGACCACCGTTAAAAAAATGGAAAGGTGACTTTTCATGCGGATACAGGTGCAGAGATATTGATTATAAAAACGATTTTTTAAGCACAGACCTGCTAATAGACAGTTGGTATCGAGTAGCTATCATCGGCGTGACTCACAAAGCACAAAAAACATTGGGCATAGTATGGGCTTAGTTGCATGAATTAGAGTGCACATTACATGCCATCCCCCATGACTTCCCTATTGACGTGGAAGAAATCAAGGGTGGAAGACTTATAAGCGATACCAGGGCCAGATAAGCGCCGCTAAGAATATGACTAGATTAGATGACGTAGAGATACTACTGTTAAAGCTGAAGTGTTTTAAAATATCTGCGAAAACGTGACATATAATTCATGCGCGAATAATAAAAAGCAGAAATGAATCAGAAAATTGCTAGATACCCCTTCGAAAAAAGAAGGAAGCAATATTGCTCGGAAACTTTATAGCTAGAAATATTTACGGGAAAATAGTTGCAGAATGCATTAATATGAGTGACGAGATAAAATACGTGTCTGTTCCGGAAGTAAAGCTGCTGGATTAAGAAGAAATTTATCGAAAGCACTTAGAAAACGTTAAAGGGGACTATGTCTAAATTTTGGGGGAAGCGGTGATAAGGTTATTTAATGAAGAAATAGTTGATGATACAGAAAAAACAGAAAATTTTACAAAAGACAAAAAAGAGTTCGAGAAACAAAAACGAGTAGATAAGACAATGCAACTCGTAGACACAGCCGGTTATACCATGGAGTAAAAGAACATGTGAGAAATCTAATCAAGTTAAACCCTTATGTATTTGACCTCGATGGTGAGCCTCTCAAGGCAACACACTTGATATCGAATTTTAACGACGGCGGATAAACCCATCGTGGCGAAAAGATTTAGATATTCTCCAGCAATAAGAGATCAAATGAAAATTAAAATAAAGAAAATGCTCGAACAAGGGATAATTGAACCCTCCACCTCTCCATATAGCTCAAATACTTAGATAGTAGCCAAACAACGAAAAAAGGGTGAGAGTAGTCACTGATTTTCGACTTCTAAACGAAGTTACAGTGGGTTCATGTTATTCGCTACCGTTTTAGAGCGACATCATAGAGAATCTAGCGTCAGCATGGTACATCACAGTAGTGGACCTCAAATCGGAATTTATTCAGGTGGAAATACACAAAGATGATGCGCATAAGGCGGCATTCTCGGGCCCAGACGTTTTAAAGGGTTATCGCACCAGCACTCGCAGGATTACAAGGCCATGAAATAGAAGCGTATTTTGACGACATAATGGTCTTTGCTCCTGATTTTGAGGAATTTACGAGACGATTTACGAAACTGTTCAAACAGCTGGCAGCTAAAAATCTCACGAGTTAACCTTAAATGTGTTGATTCTTTAAAAAAGAAACGAAAGTGCTCGGTCACTTTGTAGTCAATGGATAGATGATGACTGACTTACATAAACTTGAGGCAGCTAGAAATTACCTGAGACCGATAAGCGTGAAGAAAGTCAAACAGTTTCTAGAATTTGTAGGCTACTACAGGCGATATATAAAAAATTATGCACAAATTTTCCAATCGCTGTCAAGACTCTTAAAAACGGGTACTGCAATTAGTTGCGATAGTGAAGAGGAACAGGCGTTTAAAATTCTCATGGACACAATGTACACTGGACCTGTACTAATTGCCCCAGACGGATGTTCACGGTGATTACAGACCACAAGCAGCTCAAGCACTTTCATTTATCTCAAAAACCAGACATTTTTTTTAACAGGCTTGGAGCTATATTAGCTAGCGACCGAACAAGAGAATGAAGAACTGGCTGACAGTGACGGACCACCGACGTGCATACTTAAAATACGGGTATCTTTTAAGAAGAAAATTCAAGGTAATCCAAAGAAAATAAAAATCCATTGTACTGAATCAGAAAACTTAAACGTCATAATACAGAAAAAAAAGTGATATTGCGGTGACAATATTGAAAGAGGTTTAGATATGAGTACACAAGGTCAAAAAAAAATTTTTTTTCATGAATAATATAGTTTTCTGAGAAGGCTATCAAATAATTTGTAGGATAATTGTTAATCACTACTGATAAATTTTCTTAAGGAAGAGAGTAAGGTAATTAAACTGTCAATTAAATATTAAATTATACCTTTATAAATTGAAATAATTTTAATATATTGTAAGATATTATAAAGCATGATTTAATTAAAAAATGTTTACAGTAGTCTTGTCGTCACATTTGTCAGCGTTACAAAAAAATTAGCTGCTGTTAGACAAGGAGAGAGTACTTAGCTGTTGTCGGCGTTGTAAAATGCAGCAGGGTATGGTAGTACGGGTATCCATATGGCCATACCTCGCCGCACTCCACCGCGTTACCAAGCTACTCTCTCCTTCTCTACCACCAGCTAATACAGAGCGGGTCCCCCTCTCCTCCCGTACTCTTGCCGCCATTTCATTCTTTTGAGCTCATACGCGACTTATTGCAGAGATCGCCTTGCTTTCAAATGAGAGCGATTTGATGTGAAATCAAAAGTTGTTCCCCATCCAAAATCGCCCAACGCACCCAAAGAAGTGTATAATTTAGAAACGGTGATGCAGAGTCTGAATCAGAGGAGCCTTACGAAAAGAAGTCGCTGCCGCAGCAAGCACTGAAGGGTCAAAACAAGTTAAAAACACGAGATGTTGCAGAGAAAGGACGACTTATTTTATAGGAGCCAGCAGACGCCAAATTAAGCTACATTAAAAAAGAATCAGACTTTTGAAAGGGTATAACGGCTATAAGCACGCCAGCAATATTATAACAAAAAAAAAAATTACGAAAAGCATGTAAACAACTTAATACATCGCATGCACAAAAACCGTATTCTTCAGCTACGCAACTGATGACGAATCTTTATAAAAAACTAAAAATAGCGAATTATGACACACCATTACCTAGCGTTACAATTAAAAATCAAGAATTAATATCAGAAAAACAGGGAACAGATATAAAAGAAAAATGAGAAAGCATAAAACGAGTGAAGGAATGTTCAACAATAAATTAGGAAAGCCAAATATTAGCAATTCCATTGAGTTCCGGACACTAGGCGCGCACGATGCATTTTTTCAGTGGAGGACGCTCTCTTCAACTTGCTCACAGAGAAAGGTAAGGTACTAAAAAAATATCAACTTAAACAAATCGATAGATTTTAATCTGCTCTCTTTAATAATGCAGTTTGGGATTGAGAATTTTTTTTATAGAGAAAATTAGAGCATTACAACGGAAACAGCTTTTTATAAAAATTCTTTTTCTGGTATCATTCTAAAGAGCAAGTCTTGAACTATATAACACTGCTTCTTGACCTGAAACGAAAAGAGGCGCCGACGCAGTATGAGCAAATCTCAATCACGTTCGTCACCATTGTCTCTCTCACCTCTTGGGTTTCTGCTCCTGAAAAAGGGGGATTGGAGAGGGAGTTCTCCGTTCTACGGAAGAACTAATAATTAACGCACAAACAAATACCTTTCACTGTTTCTTTTATTTAATCACTTACACTAAAACACAGTCTCTCTCTTCACAATACACGATACAACGCTTCCCCCCGTCCTCTGGACTGCGACGCAGCGGCTCTGCCTCGCACCACGCGAGCCGTGAGCGCACGTCCACCATGTCCGGCTCGTCCTGGACCAGGAGGGGCTCCCGCTCGTGCTAGGCCCACACTACTATGCACACACTCACACTCCATCCCTAACCTCACACACTACTATACTCTCTCTCTCTCTCTCTCTGCTCGACTATGCCTTTCTCTCTCTCTCTCTCGACTCTTCTATCTACCATTACACACAACAAAACGCGCGAACAATGGCGGAACTCCCAAGCATGCACCTCGCGGTCTCTTTTACGCCTCGTCTCGTCAACCCAAACTCACTTTCTCTCTCTCTCTCTCTCTCTAGCCGCACCTCCTGGTCAAACGTCTGCGAGTCCAACCCGGCGCTATATCGTCCGGCGTCCTCGAGCGGCTCGTTCGTCCTGCGGCTTTACCCTTTCTCTTCTCTCTCTCGCTCTCTCTTACCCTCTTCTTCTTCTCTCAGCGGTCGTAGTCCTCGACCTGGACTCCTCGTCGTCCTGGGAGAACACAGCAGCTTCCCGACTCACACGCACACTCCTCTCTTTTGTCTCAACACTCTCCGCACCTCCTCGAAAACTCTCTCAACCCTCTCTCTCTCTCTCTCTCTCTCAACTCTCGCCTTGAAACCCCGCAAAATCACCGAAGCTCTCGCTGCTCGCTCTTAAGCGTGCAGCTCGAGGATCTACTCCAGACTGACTCACAATCTTCCGCTCGAGCAATGGCCGCCGCCACTGCTGCCGCCACGTATCTCCTCTTGCAGTAACTCTCAACATACTTAGCAGCTGCTGTGTCTCGGTAGTCGCGTTCGCATTTTTTTGTCTTTTCTCGCTGGCGCTGCTGCGTCTCTGCGGCTCA
The DNA here is from genome assembly GCF_036245765.1 of Copidosoma floridanum. Classification (NCBI taxonomy): domain Eukaryota; kingdom Metazoa; phylum Arthropoda; class Insecta; order Hymenoptera; family Encyrtidae; genus Copidosoma; species Copidosoma floridanum. The sequence goes on from NW_028321911.1 coordinate 7,079,013, forward strand.
ACTGTTTGTCCGTTGGCGTCCTCGTCCCTTCCTCTCAGCGCGTATACAGCTCCCAAAAAATAAACAGTTGGGAGAAGCGTCAAATTAATGCTCTCTGTATACACGTTGTATCAGCGAGAGAATTTTGGAATATAGAGGCTATTTTGCCTCGTTACAACTACAATCCCTTAAATTTTTTAGTTGGAAGGGCAAAAAGCGAACGAGTGGTGAACAATCAAATATCCTAACGCGTGTGGTTGAACGCTACCTCGTATCTTCACCGCACGTCGGCTGCTCTATGAGTTAGAGGTATAAGTATTTTTCTTCGTGCTTTGCAGCAGTCTACTACAGCTAATTAAGTAAGCTTTATTTTGTATTTATCATTTTGAATGATAGGATTTCGGTGACTGTATTGTCTTGTTTGTGTGTAAACATGACATTTTTAACACAGTGAGTGGCCCAGAAAATTCTTTGCACCATGTTTTTTTGTGATCAATACCTAACCTTACTAGAGATCTTATAATTTCATAATATATCTCAAAATCTATTGTTGTTTGTTATAAAGAATTTGATTAAAAGTTACAGTATAAAATTATTACAATTTTCTCAGATAATTTGATTTATGACATGGTAGCCGTACATTGCGTGCAAAAAATATTAATTGATTTTGAGAAGAAAACATTTAAATCGGTTAATAAGGTTATATGCTTTACAGACGGAGTGTCCCAGCGCTTTAAAAATGGATATAATGTTTTAAATATATTACACCATTTAGATGACTTTTCTGTTGAAACAGAGTGGCATTTTCATGCTTCAGCACACGGTAACAATTGTTGTGACGGTATAGGGGCTGCAATCAAAAGTAATGCTTGCCGAGTTAGTTTGAGAATGGTTTCAAATAATACAATTTCAACACCTCAAAATATTTATGACTGGGCCAAGAGAAACTGTAAGAATATTACCTGTTTCCATACAACAAAACAAGACTATCTGGTTGCTCACGAACAGCTAAATAAAAGATTTGAATAAGCAGTAATGGTTCCAGGTACACTATCTTACCATTGTATAAAGTCTGTTGTAAGATCTAAGCGACTAGAGTTAAGAAAATTTTTATAGTGAGAATCATTTCAAATATTTCCACCAATTCATAAAGCTGAAAAACGAATTCATTCTGTACTGATTCTTCTAAATTGCAGGCTCCAGTAATCATTGACATTAGAAAGCGAGATGTAGAAAGCAGACTGGGAATGAGGATAGATATGTGGAAACCTAGCGAGATAATGACAACAGACGAAGCAGCGCTACATACAAGAGAAGAAGTAAATGAACATACCAATAACAGGGAAATATGGTTCAGTCGGAGGACAATAAGAATGCAGCACGAAAAAAACGGAATAAGAAGTTGAAAAAAGTTTCACCCCTAGATTAGTGGCTTGGCTATTTAAAAGACAAAACCTGAAGGGAAACTGGTTAATGCGCACAACCTGGTAATATCTTGGCAAAAATTTTGGAAATACCATCCGATCTACTCGTCAACTGTTTCTTTCAAAGCCTTACATGGATATACGGAGATATCCTATCGTAAGAGTCCAGAAAAATTCTGTACAACTCTAATTTACTACCGAAATGCAGGAAGCCGAAAGAAACAAAAGAAATTTTGCAGTTATAAATAATATAAATAATGTATGGGAACAGCGATTGTACTCATCTGTTCTCGTAAGAATTTAGGAAAAATATTAGTGTACATTTTGAATTAACCAACGAAAATTACATTAACACTTATTATATTAAAATGACAGAAGGTAAGTTTGGCCTTTTACAACTAGAAGGTGGAGGTTAAAATTCACATTATGCTCCTCTCACACAAGCCTTCAGCGCGATAAATACAGAACATGAGTCAGGGGTAGAGCCACTTTGGAGAGACGATAGCAGTAGTGAGAGAACTGAGCAGCGTGAGCATGGTTCTAAGCTAGACAAAAGAGTAGATAGTGGCAAGTGGGGGAAGGACGACGAAAGTCATTCAGGAAAGGAGCAAAACTCTCCCGGAAGGGCAGCGGATGCAAGTAAATATACGGAAAAACGGAACGGTAATGGACAGCAAATAAGCACTGATGACGATAGCAGTGAAAGTGCAGTTGAGAAAGAAGTAGAGCAAGCCAACGAGTTAAATAACTTGCTATGCAAAACAGAGAGCGAGAATAAAACCAAAAAAATCCATCGATGGAAAAATAAACAGGGTGCAGAACACGTCTACCAACGGGAAGGCCATCATGGGCACCAAAAGAAGGGGGAGACCCATCCCTATTACAACAACTGAATAAGGTTGAGGGCCACCCATTTAAATACTGAGAGACAACCTAGCGATTATGACAATATTAGAAGCAGTACCCAACACAGAGATCATAGAGGCGCTGCATAAGAGATGATACCTTAATCTGATACGCATGAATAAGGAAGAAAGAAGCGTAGGAGAAACTAAAATTATAAATGCAAGAAGAATAAAAATCATGCTCATGTATGTAAAGCAGCATTTCGAAGAAACTGCGCTTAAATTAAACATTAAAAAGTGTATTAAGGCTCTTAAAGAGGTAACAGTAGCAAATAAAGTAAAAACGATTATTATCGTTTGGAACCTACAATCTGACCCAGTGGGGATACTTTGTCGATACCTTTGAGGAAATATTCAAAGATTTTAGACTAGCAGCAGTACTCTACACGAACACTCTGGTAATCTTACCAGCAGATCAAAGATTAAAAATCATTAGAGAATACCAGTAAGTGGCAATAAGTAGACGTAGGAGAACAAATAAGAAATATAACAGTATCGGTAAAGACTACTATTGGAGAAACATGCGCCCAGATGTGAGACAAGTCATCCTGAGATGCACCGCATGCCAAACGAAGAAACTCGTCCGCATTAAGACGAAACTAGCCATTCTCATCACCAAAACACTGAGTATACAGTTCGTAAAGTTTTATATAGACTTCTACGGGCCCATCAGTAAACCCTCAGCAAATCAGTACACACTCGTACTGTCTATTTAAGACTAGCTAGCAAAATTTATCGTCAGCGCACCTGTAAAAAAAGCAACAACCGAATAAACAGTAAGAACGATTACAGATAAATTTATAGCGTACTTCGGGCCGTAGTAACATTTATCATCGGATATAAACATATATTAGATTTAGATTCGCAAGCTCACACAAAAAAAGCAACCATAATGGGGAGGTATGCATAAACAAAGTATTAATAACATCAATCAATAGTAGAATTTGCATAACATGAAAAGAAAAGAAACAAAACGAACGAGGCACGTGTGTGGCACTCTCTAATGAGGAGACATACTCTACATTATAAATAGTAAAATAGAAAAAAATGTAAATACGTATGAGCTGAGTTGTACAAGTTAATTTAAATAAATTTATGCGAGGGGTACACAAAAAGTTAATGTGAAATCAGCAAACGAAAAGAACATGAACAAACAATAATTTTTTTTTTACCCATTGACATCATTATTGTATAAGATAACTGATGTTTGCAATTATTGTTAGGTAGAGAAGAGCATGAAGGAATGAAAGTAAAATAAATTAAGCGATCGCAGGAAAAATAAATTTATTTCTTAACAGGCCCACAAGCCCACGTCGAGTACAAGAGGTTGAACCTCCTTTTCTTCCCCCCTTCCGTCCCCCATCACAAACAATCCTACTGCCACCGTCATAATCCGCTGACAACCAGAACGCCTGGAATGACATACTTAGTCGTCATGAGGTATCGAATCAACTACCACGTCTAAGGCAACGAACAGACCGTTCGTTGGACTGTCCACCTTAAAGAAAGCATGATTTTGCAAAAACTTCATGGACCAGTACTTAATCGTTCGTCTGAGGGAAAATAATAGTAACGCCCTCAGATCCCCGGTCGACTATCGAGAGGATTGATCAACCGTACATAGTAAACGGCAGTGTTTTCTGAGGACTTGAACATCGAAGGACAACGTTACCAGTTCATTATCATTCAAAGAGGGGTGTTGGTACAAGAGAGAAGGCATACGAATCTACAACCCGCATGCTTAACTAAAAGAAATATAGGGCGTTTGAAATCACATATGCTGTTACTTACATAACGACATTGCGCAATAGTGCATGTGAGCTGCTCCTGAAAAATAGCGTCCATAAGGACTACAAGCAGAGATTCTCTTGGCGCGAGGAGTCGTGTTGTGACACGAGTAGTGTTGAAGCTCAGCTATAAGAACTCAGTCAACCACGTGAACACCTTAGAAGGTGCACTTTTTCCAGACATTATAGAGAAAAAATAGAATATTTGCTGTTGTAAGAGAAAAACAGTGAAAAATCAGCAAATGCTTCTACGGCGTCAAAAGTGAAAGTCAACAAAAAATACCATTATAATCCCTTAATCTTAATCTAACCTCATAAGAGAAGACAGAAAAGGAGTAGCAGGAGAACATAGTATTAGAAAATGTAAGGATGAAAAATACTAGATAAATGTACGACACAGGTCACAAAAACACAAATGAAATGTAAGGCAACCGATCGTTAAATTGTCTGACTCTACAGTGTTTTCGAATATGTTACATGACCCCACAGGTTAGACTGGTTGCATAATATTATAACCGACCATTTACAAACTCAAAAGCGACTCATATGTGGACGTAAAGCCAATGCAAAATAAGGGATAACATAATGAAACATATTTACGATTGAGAATTTTTAACCAGGCGAAAATACCGACTTTGACAAAATTACTAAAATGAAATACAACAATTATACAAAAAAAGGAAAGCAAGGAAATTAAAAGATACGTTTATTATTATATACTCTGTACGTAAGGAGAGAGCCACACTCGTAGTTCAACGCTGATAAAAAAAAAAGGCAAAAATAAGAGAAAGGGTATGGTACATACAGAAATACATTTAAATAGATAGCTACCGATAGTACACTTAGTGTCCGGGCAAATATTTAGCACATGGACAAAAGCACATGCTCGTAGGCAGGAACCAGAGTTAGCAACTAATAGCTACAAGGTTTATATATAACAGGGTTAAAGAATTAAGATGCGGGGCTTCTTTTTCTTATATACAAGTGCCTTTTCCAGCGGGGAGTCCTACTATTAGTATGTAATAGAATGATGACAGAAAAACAAATAACTTCTGCAGAAACACGAGAATTGTCAGCAGTTTAGTACATGCCAATAGTACAACTCCAAGCTGAGAGGCGACTGCAACCCTCAAGACGAGTTGCCATAGGCCGTGGCACATGATAAAAATTTGCAAGAAAACGAGTGTTGGGAGTCACTTGACTGTATTGGGGGGCACAGTCCGCAGGACGAGACTTAGACAGAATTTTTTTCCCAAAATATGTGATATCGAGAAAGTTATGTTTGAAAAGAAAACAAAAAAAATACTCTATCGTCAAATACATTACACGAAAATTGTAGCTATAATAATAAAAAGAATTAGGATGACAGTAACAATAATAAAATTAATGAGCAGACGAGAATAAGCGTTGGGAGTCACTTGACTGTATCGGAGGGCGCAGTCCGTAAGACTAAGACAGGGAAGAGTTTTTTGTTCTCTTTATTACTAATGGTAAGAATTATGTATGGAATTTTTTTTTTGATAAACGAATAAATAATGAATAAGCGCATGTGAAAATATAACATAGAAACTATACTGTAAAACAACACTTAATGAAAGTAGTCTTAAGCAGATGCCCACCTTGCGGCAATTTCATATATAATTGTAATATAAGGCAAAGGGCATTCACGAACAATATTTTTATACACTTTGCACACGATGAGAGGAAACTGAATAACTGGAAAAGCACAAATATTAATGTAAAGAAAACAGCGGTTTCCTACAATTAAATGGAAGAATGAGTGTAGAAAACTAAACAATATAAACAACACCGACTACAAAATACAATACAGGACACTTACGCACACATGTGAACAAATCTACAGGCTCAACACCGTATAAGTCAAAAAGCCAGCGTTGTTGAGGGTGACGACGTCGCAGCCTCGAACGTATTACGTACGATATTCTGGGCATATCATACTGACTCCCCGTGGTAACAACGAGGCTATTCTAGCAGAGGGCCCCGAATGGAGGGAAACAAGGGGATATAACTGTCAGGGAGCCTTAAATCGGGGCAGTCGAGCGTTACCAAAGCAAGAGGCCGGGCGATAATTAGGGAGGACATGATAAGCCTTGAACGGAAGCACACGCTCGGCTTTGCCTTATAAATATGGTATCTAGAATAAAGGTCTCTAAGAAATTAAGTGTTGATCATTCTCTTGACGCACCTCCTTACCAGTCATTTTCTTACGTAACAACGTTTTAAAAACATGTACGATAATTTATCAAGACGATTTTTCCGGCACTGTTAAAATACTAATTATGTACCTATGTTTATGAGTCTCCTAATTAAGTAACATTATGATTAAACTATTCTATGAAACTCAATACAAATGATTACATGACATTGACAAAACATGTAAGTGTCTTGAGAATTTCTTACATTCATATTCTAGTAAATTACAACATCTCATCTTTAAAACAGTATAAATTTATGGTGTATGTTTCTTGTATTTATGAAGTTCATTCCAAAAATATATACAATATTACTCTTGTAATGAAAATTGACATTTTACAAAGGCAGAATGTCTTTAAGTAAATATTTTGATATGCTGAATAGATCTTTACCTGATACCATGCTAAAATTTTAAGTGATGTTATTAAACTATTCCAGTAGTAGAGAAAGTACATTGTTCGGATTCAAAAATAATTTTATTACGTCTTGTATTTTAAAAGTGCTTTACCTGTCAGATTTGCGTGTGAATAAGTTTTTTTGATACATAAAGTGATTTTTCCAAGATTTATAATCACCTAAATAGATAAGCATACAGGTAAACGAAGCGATGTGTAACAGTGTCATATAAAAATTTAGAAATATTCTGACATAAAAATCTAATAAAAGTCTAGGAACGTGTATTACTATTAAAATAGACGTTAACTTTTATTTTTCTACGTAAACAATAAAAGTAATAACAATTTTGCATTGTTATCTGTATATATGCCATCTATAATTATATGAGACTAATACAGTGACAGTTTGAGAAGTACCCTACACCAGAAACATGTTTTGCTTGATGGTATCAGAATATCGTATTATTATTTGTGTACTATAAAAAAACTATCGTAAGATGACATTAAGGAAGTTGTTTCCCAATTGTATAGGTCAGTCGTATACGTAGACATACTATATTAAGGTTATATTCATATATTATTCCAAATTCGTAATATCAGAGAGAAATGTGAATGCCTTTGCGTATACTTATACGTACATAAACATATACATCTATCTACTTGTACTCATGCGACAATGTGACGTTGCCCCATACTCGATACTTGTTCGGTTATCTTCCAAAATCAAACGAAGAGCACTTTTTTGATTGCTATTACTTTAAAACTATGGGGTAAAAAATTCTCAAAAAAATGTATGTGCTTCTTTACTGTCTAAGGTAGCTTTCAGTTGTTTTTCAATTATTTATAGATATGTGCTTAGTTACACTTTTTAAAATAATGGGGCTATGTAGCGTTTACACCATTGCTCCAATCTGAAAAGAGTGATTCCTTAACGAGGATATTGCAATAACGACGTGGTAAATCGTTCTCAAATTTTTTACACACATTTCTCGACACTTATATTAGTTTTCCTAAAAATTTCGTACCTTTTTAGACACTTTTGATTTAGGAAACAACTACCTTAAGTTTAGATTCATTAAATGCACCCTCAATAATGGGCTTTCAAAATTGATAAAGATACCTTTTATTGGTAACTTCCAAAACTTTTAGATTTAATATTTATTTACGTGATTTATTTTACTTTATACAAGTACTTTTAAAAAAAGTAATATGCTAGTCTGGAAATTTAAAAACATTTTGAAATTAAGATAAGACTTTGAAAATTAAAGACTATATTACTTTTCGAATTTAAATTTAATACTTTTTTAAAATTTTGAGACCATATTAAAAATTCAGAAGTTACGAGGCCTAATTTTACAAAAAAATTTGTTTTTTTTTGTGGGATATCATTTTCTTATTTATGGGCTCGTTGAATTTTTTTAAATTAATAATATTTTAATAACATTCATAGTTCTATCAGAGCAGATATTTATATAAACTTTTTATTAATTAATATTGTTTAAATATTAATATTATATTGTTTAAAAACATTATGTAATTAATTATGGTAGTAATTGATACACACATACTTACAATTTCATTAATAACAGAAAATAATATCTAAAAATTTTTGACACATTAAAGATTCAAACCCTCTACCGAAGGCACTCCAGCCAGATGGCTTATATTTGTGCTACGAGATTAGTGCCTCAATAATGCAAAAAACTCATCTTAAGACAAAAAATTGTAATATAGTGTCTGGTGGACTGAATAAACTAAGACTACTAAATTTTTATCATAACTGTTGTGGTTAAACTGGTCTGCCGTAAATATACACATGTCTACTGTAATACATCTTTTACATACTAAAACATTTTTTAGTATTATTTGTTAATAATCTGTAATCATAGGCATATAACTATTAATTAGCATCAAGAAACTTGACTAAGCTTTAAGATTGATTGTCAATAAAATTTTTCCTTGGGAAAGTAAGTAGATAGGCTAGGCCACTTCTACACTCAATCCCCCCTAGAGTGGTTGGTGAAATGGGGAGCTCGTACTGTTGTACGAGTGCTTTTGATCATGGTGGTGGGGGAGAGGAACAGTACGACAGCTTGCCGATAGCTCACGCTATTGTACGAGGGCTTCAGGACACGGCGGAAGGGCAACCACGGGAACAAGTTCTTTTTCTCTCTTGCTCCGATGTAAGATTTGTGGATGGGGGCACTGCGTGCATGAGCTTTCTCTTTTCGCTCTTGTCTTAAGCAGCATGTACACACATACACACACATATTTCTCTGTATATTGCTCTCTGTTTTTTCTTCCTGCTATTAGACTAGGGTTCAAGCGATTTATGTACGTGTATGTGTGTATATATGTTCGACCTCTCATGTACACGCTTGCGTATAAACCCGCACACTCCTACGGAATAAGGTGCATGCTAATGTGTTACTCTTGTGCAAGCCCACGAGTACATGCGCGACTGTACGAATAAACGCGCGAGTGTTCTCATTCAACCGCAAGCGTACGAATGCATTACGCGCGATCGCATGCGTGCATCAGACGCGAGAGTACACATGCACGCAAAAGTGTACGAGCTCTTACACGATGTAAGATTAGTATACTAATAAACTTTAATTATTATACAGACAGCAACATATCTTAGCGCTCAAAAAATTCGCATGTGTACATGCATTTAGATAAGGATCGTTTAAATAGTGGGATGGTTTTGGTAACCCCTTATGAAATTTTATTTGCCACCCATTTTCAGAAAATTTTCACTTTTATAACCATTCTGACACTTTGCATGATAAAATAAAATACTATCAAAGGTAACATTTGTCATTTGTTGTATATTATTTGAAATTCTTTTAACAAAAACTGTTGTTCCACAGCCAGTTGTACTGCACTGTGTGTGCGTCAGCTAATTTATCTCTACATACACATCAGACACCACTCTCTTCTTTTTTCAACGACTCTCTTGGGTAAATGGAACGAGCATGCAGCGGAAAAACATTACTTGACTTGGTATCCCATTAAAAAAATGATTGACTCGTATACTTTTATTACTATAAAGTTGTACTTTCTTTGGATTTTGCAAATATAGGTCCTGACTAGCTCACTTGATTAATGGTTTCATTGGCGTGAAACGTTGATTCAACTCGATCTCTTCGGGACTTGCACATTCTTTTTTTTTATTTATACAATTTTTCATTCCCAATATTTATAAGAATAGAATTTTTCAAAACAAAATTTTGGATTTTTTTTTATTATCACTGATACTATCCACCACTACTTAACTATTGGAAAATGGTGGATGTGGACTTTTACTTTCAAGATTCCGGAAGGTGTTACACATTACTATCCTGCGATGATGCTTTTCGAGATGAAGTCTTGATGATCCATTCTTTCAACTAACACGCTCTATGCAGTGCATAAAATAACTGTTTGTCTTCGAGATGTTTTTGCGCATGTATTAGATATATTGGTGAAGCATTTTTTTTTTTTTTTTTTTTCATGCATTGTGAATCAAGTATGAATTTGCGATAAGGCATAAACCTCGCGTTCTAATAACTAACTCAGGAATTCGGCTCCATCATTACCACATTTGCGAATTCTCTTAAGATTTTGAGTAATTGTAATAAGGTAGTATTTTAAATCACTGATTGTGATAATCACCTTCAAACCACTCTATTCCGTAAACTTCTAGCGTGCAGTGATTATTATGTTTTTCTACATCGTAAGGTGAATCTTTGAATGGGTAGGGTGATTTAAATAACCAATGACCGATAACGTTTGCGTGTATCGATACCACTGCAACCTTTTTTTGGTATAAAATGCCTGTCAGAGTCGTAAGAACCTTTGAAGTCTATGACGAAATCTATGATGGTGAACTACTGCACTCTCTTGTAGTATTTATTCTCTGGACAAGATTTTTGGTTACTGGAAAATCTATTGGTCGTGAATTTTGGGACCGATAAAAAAAGCGATTTTTTTTTTCTTCCCATCCTCCCTGCTAAGGAGTGGGGTCTTCTCTTCTATTATACTCTTTTCTTTCTTAGTACTTGTTGACATCATAAAATACTAAGTAAAAACAGGTTGCAACATGCATTTATAATATCTTTTTTACAGAATGTAGTGACATCTCCCTTATATGTTTGAGAAAATTACTAAAAATACAGATGTAAGATTAACTGTGTTCAAATAATGTGTACGCAATTTTTTTTTATTAAAAGTTCTTTCCTTCGCTGTCACCTCTTCCACTCTCCATCTCTTTTTTCTTCATCTGAAGAAGCCTTTTCAAAAATGTAAAAATGACCGTGGTATGAATTAAAAAGATTAAAGAAGCAAATGACTCACCTTTCAGAACTGTAACTATCGTCGTTTTTTCTTCTACAGCGTTAATACATATAATACATGTTTAGTATGAAAATCTTACAAGAAAATATAAAATTAGGGAAAAATTAAAGGTTTCACATTCATGTTCGCGAAAAACTCTGTTTACTTAAAAAGTTAAAAAATTACGATTACAAATTATTTTGTCTTTATCTTTTACAAATGCATACCAACATACGCACACCAGTTATTTTCGCAATCGTTATCCTGTATTTCTATCATACAAATATATGTTTTTCTATTTGTATTTATTATAAATAAAATTTCAGCAATTGTAATGTTTTCAACTTCTTGAATATTATCGTTATACTCCACAGAACCATGATATGATTTATCATACTTGAACTTTTAAAATAGCCTTCAAATTTTACATGAAACATGATATCTGAAAGTGTTTTCATAATGTATATTTTCTTAAACAATTGTCTGTAGGCGTATATCTGCTTTCAATTTTTTTAATTCTGTCAAGGTATGAAATAATGAGTGCCACGATAAGCCTTGCAACGTCTGGAAAAAAATTAGGAGGCGTACACATTTAGGAAATCTATAAACTTTTTTAAAACAGTAAACATTTTGATAAAGAGCAGTATGTTTGAATATAGCGCAAAAGATCTATAACAAACAAATTAAGGTATCGAAATTGGTTTAATCAAGTAATTTTCATATACATAAAAACAAATTTTTTTTAGAATTCATTTTTCAATATCCTTAGTATACGTCTATATTAAAATACGTCAATTTATCAGTTGAAATATATTATTTTCATTAAATGACCGTCGTGACATTTATAAATCACACCGTCATCACTCTGCTCTTCATCCAATCGTCGAAGTTTATGAAAATTAATTTCCATAATTCGATTTGTATCGATTAAGTGCAAAAGTTCTAATGTTTTTATATTTAAAAAAATATGCACATATAATAGCTTTTTATATGGTGCAGTGTTTAACTGATCGTCAAATTTCAAATTTTCAACAGCTTTTGAAGCCTCCATATGACGCTCGACACATTAAAATATCCCAACACTCTTACATATTCGAAAGACACAATAAAATGAAGCTTGAAAAGATTTTCATACATCTCACGATACGCTTTAACTTCTCCATCTGCTTTAAGTTTAACAAGTATATGTAAAAGGGAGGGCCGTGTTAATCTTTTTAAAAAGAATTTAGGAGTGGATAATACTTGCACGTTGACATATGTCAACAGTTCCGATGGAAATTACAATTTCCGTCAGCACAGACTTTTTTAAATATGCATACAGTATCCATGACAAAAATAATTTGTTTGTTTTCATTAATTTTTTATAACTCAAAAGAAACTATAAAGTTTACGAAATAAACCGCCACTTTCTTAAAACCATCGCACATGTTTTTTCTTCATTACGCGTTACTACTTTATGTATGTCAGACTTTGTAATCATCATGTTTTTAATTTTTATTGTCTTATCTTATCCTACATTATTTTCATTATATGTTTCAATGATAGTTACAATAATTCAATGTTTGTTTTTAATGAATTTTCGGAATTTAATTTAATACCTTTAACTTTGCATACGCCATGAAACCCCCTAGTAAGCACAAGGTACGCATAAAATTTAAGAACTCCTGAAACAAAGGTCTCTATAAACGATCCTTTACCATACACCTCTAAATCATCTCTTGACTGTCCTAATAACGAGCCGGTAGGTGGTTGATATTGACTGAAATTCTTATTATTTCTTATAAATATTACTAAGTCTGTACCATATGACAAAACTCTTCTATAAAATTTTCATAGTATAAGTATAGTTTAAAATGTGCTTGAGCTGTCTTATTTGCAGCTACAGCAATGTTTGTACATGGGGAGGAAAACGCCTCATCCTCTTTATATCGCCACGTTACATACATAACCCTATCATTTGCTGGTAGACAATTTTCTACATACTTTTCACTATCACACAATGCTTTCAGTAGCTCTTTATAATTATTAACTATACTAGTTTGAGGTAAATTTTCTCTTTGACCAAATTTTCTGATTTTTCTTAATGTTACTGATATTTAACTTGATACCTTCTTTAAGTTGATAATTATTTATGTTTTTACGTGGGAATTGTGGAGTTTGGGGGTGTAAGGGGATTGAATACACGTGGAAGAAAGTATATGTCCGTTTATTAGAGTCTCAAAGCGAGAGCAGTCGCGTGCGTGGCGTTAGGTTCAGAGGCTGATCGAAGAGAGCGAGCGGGAGAGCTGATAACGCTCGGGCTTGCCGCCGAAAGGTGATCATGATACTCTGTATCCGCTGCTCATGCGCCGTGAGAGGTGAGTCTTGGGCGCAAACTTACATAGGTTCTTAATACTGTACGTCACACGTCCGAGGCCACGCGGTCATCGTCCTCGATGGCCATACTGGTTAGTGTGTGCGAGTATATTTGTGTTGTGTTGTTTGTGAATTATTTGTGTATACATAATTGTTCTTGTTTGCGCTGCTCTCTTTACATTATTTTTGTATAATTAAATTCTTTGTACAGTTATTATTTATTTAATTATTCTTTTTATTTTTATTGTTATTTTTTTTTTTAAATTATTTGTTTATTTTTATTTACAATTTCTTTTTTCTAATCTGTACACATCTTATGTATAACCCTTTTTATCACATCGTCTACCTCAATAATCATCAAGGATTGATTTTTAACTGAGCTAGTTGTCTTCTGCCTTCTGATCCTACCCGCTCACCAAGTAGCACTTGTACCTCTCGTGCGTTAACCATGGCCCTCTGAGTTGACAAGTCTTGTAGTACCAAGTGAGTGTTTCCGTTGTTCCTCTCCCGTCCGCCTATAGACGTTCTCAAACCTTTAAGTATTATTGGACCCCCCCATTTTAAAAATCCAAAAGATCCGGCTGCCACTCCTAGTACTATTTCCGCTGCCAACAATGGGTATTCTTTCCAATTTGAAAATTCTTCCTTTGTGTAAACTAACTCGTTTACCCATTGGAGTATATCCGTTAGCTTCGTACCTGTTTTTATCCTATCGTCAATTCCGTGCTCCTGGTTATCGAGTTCCTGTAGTCCGTTTCTTTTTATCACTGCTTCTATTAATTCCAATTACATACCTCCTTCAGTCCCTTTCACTTTTTGTACGATATTTTTCAAGCTTAGGTTTGCGCTTTCAAGCTTCATTATGCGATTTTCACCTTCCTCTTGTCCTGGATCCAGTCTTGTATCCGATGTTTGAGCTATACAGTCTCTTGCTAAGCTGACTACCCCAGAATCCACCACCTTCAGTGTCTTGTGTTCGGTGTGTTCACACTGTATGTCGTTTTTGTCCTTTCTCGTGGTAGTAAGAGCATGTTGGTTTTTAGCATGGAGACCACAGTATGTCACTAAGTCCGTAGTATTTTAGCCGCAGTATGTCACTAAGTCCGTGAGTATGCCACTAAGTCCGTAGTATTTAAGCCTTTTTGTTCCACTGGCAATGATGATACCCTAAGAAGGTCCAAATTTTCTTTCGTAACCAGTGGTATCCGTATGTAATATATTATTTTGCCGTTAAATGCCATGGTCGTTATTTCTGAGATTTCTCCAATTTCTTCTTCTGTAGTTATATTTTCCCTCACTGGGAACTGTAGGTCTGGTCTCAGCTACTCTGCCAAAATTTTTGCTTCCAAAATCGCTCTCAATGCTGCATCTGGTACATGTGTCGTTCCCCGACTTTCCAAGTATATTATGTCCACCGTTGTTCCAAATTTTGTTATAAGTTTCTCGGCTAAGTGTTTTAATTCGCCCACCATTTCTGTAAATCTGTCATAATTGCTGAAGTTTTCTACAAACATTTTTAAACCTTCCTCCGTTATTCTTCCAGCTTTATCTTTGAACGTTTTTATATCTTAAAGATATCGCTTATTGTTTTCATATGTTATGACTCTAATTTGTTCCGTCAAGTACTTGGTTATTTCTATTGTGTTAGTCGGGATCGCCTCTTCTAGCTTTTGTATTTTCTCTTTTTCCGCGTCAGTCACACCCCCCTGCAGCGCTTGCACCATCTTGCTTTGATCACCGATCTTTTGGCCTACTACTGTTCTATATGCCTCTTTTACCCTATCCAAGGCCCTTAAGACTTTTCCTGCCATGTACTCTACTTGTTCTATATATTCGTGTTTCTTTTTCACCGTCACCCTGCACTTCCATTTTGCTTGCTTTTTCGCGTCTAAAAACAAATTTACCTCCTCGACAAAGTCATTCCAATCTACATACCATGTCATTTTCCAAGTTGATGCGACTGCTTGGACTGGGCCCAAGCTCTCCACCAATATTCCAGGGTTTTTTTTAATTTCCTGTATCTCTCCAGGTTGCTGTGTCACTGGCAAGGTTCCAGCCCTGGAACACAAGATTTGTATTCTTTTTTTTTGTTTATACCGTTTTGATTGCTGATCTTGTAAGTTGTCTGAAGGCCACGCTTACGAGGGAAGTACACTATTTTGGTCTTGTTGTTCCTGAAATCTCTCTTTTTTTTTTATTTTATTTTTTTATTTTTTTTATTTGCTTGTTACTCTTATGTGATTTGTTTTTGTTATCCTACTTTATTTCCCGAGTTCCATATTATCTAACAATTGGGTTTTTATAACGCATGCTCTCTTGATTTTATCCACGTGTGTAATTCTTGTTTCATTGCCACGTTTTAGTTTTATATTGTGGTTTTTGTAATTTATTTCTACGATTTCGTATAGTCCTTTGTAGTGATCCTTATATTTTTTTTTCGGCTCTTTGAGAACATAGACCATTTTTCCTTCCATGAAAAATCTTGTGTTTAATTTTTTGTCGTAATAATATTTGGACCTGTACTTCGCCTGATCTTGATTCATGGCTGCTATTGTCCTTAGCCGCATCATTGTTTTTATTACGTCTTCTACATATTTATCATATGTTTGTTCATTTATTGTTTTTTTAAAGCTTGATGGGATTCTGGCTGGGTAGCCCAGCAATACTTCTTGAGGCGCTAGCCCCGTTGCTAAGTGTTTTGTCGAATTGTAAACGCACTTGCACATGCGCAAGTGATCGTCTTAAAAGTCATCTTCATTTACGTACGCCTTTAAATATTCCGTTAATGTATGATGCATTCGTTCTATAGCGCTCTTACTCTGTGGATGGAAGGCTGTTGTTCCCATTTCGTCTATTTTAAATACTCTTGCAAACTCTTCCAACAGTTTGTTTTGGAAATGGGCACCTCTGTCTGACAGCATTTTCTCTGGTATGCAATTACTCTGTTTAAAAGTGATTTTGCTGTTTTTAACGCCGTCGCTCTTTTTACTGGTACGAGCATTATATATTTCGTGAGCCAGTCCTGCATTGACAATATGTGACTATTGCCATGTGCCGATGGTTTGTTTATCGGGCCGTAAAGATGAATTGATATTTTTTTAAATGGCCCAGCTGGTGTATCTGTTGCAACTAGAGCCTGTTTTGTTCTTACTCTAACAAGTTTCTTAGATTGGCATGATTCACAACCTAACACGAACTGACGTACGTCCGGTCGCATATTTCGCGAGTAATAGTATTTCGCAATTTAGTTGTAAGTCTGGTCTAAACCTCTGTGGCCTCCTACCGATGACTCGTGGTATTCTTTGAGTACATCAAATCGTTGTTCAACTGGTGGTACTACTAAATTGTTTAAGTACAACACTGCCGATATTTTTGTGTTTTCGAAGGTGTTGTCAACTTGTTAAACAACATGAGCTGTTTTAAAAACGATATGCATTTCTTAATATCCGATTTGAATCCCGCACTGTCAAAGTGCTCTTTCACGTATAACTGTATTACTGATACTTTTCTTGCTCTAGATGGGAAGAACTCTTCAACCCTTCTATTTTTTCAATTTATGGCTGCTGGATTTATATAACCTCGCTCGTGAAGCGCGTCTATGCTTCTGTATCCGGTATGTTTTCTGTTATTTTACAGAAGGCTTAGTTGTCAATGTATCTAAATAGGTGTTCGTTTATTTTCTTAAGCCTTTGGACTGGTGGTATATCCTTATCTTCCTCTGGCTTCTAGGGTAATTTTTGTACTGGTAGTCGTATCTGGCAAGCTCTGTACCTATCTAAACCTGGTATACTTATATTGATTTTGCCATCATCTGTGCTTTCGGGATTATGATCTGCCACCATGTTCGCATTAAGTAACTCCTTTTCATTTTCATTATCGCTAATTTTTTTTTTGTGACATACATTGTTTACGTCGTCATCTGATATTTTTGATGTTTCTTGTTCCACTATTCCGCATTTCATTCCGCAATGACCATCGCCCTTTCCATCTACTAAATCCTGTTCTTTCCATGGCTCTGCACAATTTCTGTCTGATCCACGTTTTTGCTTATTAAGTGCATCGTTTGAAATCAATTGGTTCTTTTTCTCAATTCTTCATCATTTAAATTATCGAATGCCCCAGACGTCTCACCATAATTAAAGGATAGATTTTCTCCCTGATTATCCCACAAAAGATTTGCTCCTTTGCTGCTGGTTTTGCCTTCTTTTTTCTCTTCCTCACTTTTATCTTCCGTACTTACTGTTTCCTCTTTTTTTTTGTTTCGATCACTTTTTTTACTTGAATCCCTGCTGCTATCTTCTACCTCCCATACATCTATTCTGACTCCTGGTTTTCCCTCTACCTCTCTTTTTCTGATGTCGACAAAAGTTTTTTTTTCAGTCTATCTGTCTTTTCTTGTAACATGCTGGTAAGGTCGTTAAGTTTTTTTGGATCCTTTTTTGCAATATAGTTAGACTCTTTTTGCCTTTCTCGTCGTGGATTTTCTGATTTTTTTTCTTCCCCGGACGTCCGATCCTCCGAAGTGCTACGACTTTTTGAGCTTCTCTCCCTTCTGTCGTCTCTCTTTTTCCCATGCTCTGATCCGTTCAAGTCTATTTCAATTTCCTCCAAATTATTATGTTGAATTTCTGGTCTGTTTTCCCAATTCACTATTACATTTTCTTCAGTCTGTGTGTTTTTTACAGGAGCGACAGAAAAATTCTGTCTAATTCTGTTAAGAGTGTCGAGCTGCCTTTGTCTTTTCTTCCTTTGCTTTTGCCTTGTTTGGTGGACAATGACGACATAAGGTGTGCTCGTTTTTTGTACTTCTTTTATCCAGCCCTTCTCTTTCTTCATGTGCTCTAATTTATTCTTTAGTGGCCCCTGCGATAAGATTTTCTCTTCAGTTTGTTGTTTTTGCTCAACTTCTTCTTCCGAACACAATTCCACTTCAGTTTTTTTCTTCCTGGGTTTTTTATGTGATGAATCTGAGTCTGATTCCACTACTACCTTCTTTAACTTACCGTTGATCCGTATTTTTGATTTTTCCCGCATTTTGAACATACGCGCTGGTGGGCCATCACTTACTACACCCTTTTCCTTCTCTTGTTCATCTGCCATTTGATACAGTTCTATTCGCGGTAGTTCTGGGTTCTTTTCGCCCTCTTTTACGACTGGATTTCTTGAAAGAGTATCTGGTGCGTTGTTTGAGATACCTGGGCGATAAATTATATCGAAATTGTAACCACGCAACTCTGCCTTTAATCTGTTAAACCGAATGTCGGGTTTTTTGGACGTGTTAAAATGTTTCAACGGCTCGTGATCCGTAACCACCGTGAACTTCCTGCGATACAGATAAGGTCCAAACTGTTCCTTTGCAAAAACTACTGCTAGCAACTCCTTATCATTTGTTGAATATCTAAGTTCACTACCCTTGAGGCACCGTGACGCATATTCACATGGTCTATCTTCACCTATCTCTCCCTGACTAAGGATTGCCCCGATGGCATAATTCGATGCATCTGTTGTACTCTACTTAAGTCCGGTGCTGTTAATACAGGTTCCGAACATAGCGCATCCACTAGTTTTTTCAAGGCCTCTTCCTCTTTTTCGCCCCAATTAAACTCCGTATTCTTCTTTGTCATTATAGAAAGTGGTCGCGCTATCTTTGCATAATTTTTCATGAATTTTCTGTAATATGCCGCAAATCCTAGAAACTGCTTAATTTTCCTTGTATTTGTTGGTTTTGGATATTCTTTTGCGGCTTTGATCTTCTTCGGGTCCGTCTTTATCTTACCATTTCCAACCACGTGACCAAGGACTTTTGCTCCTTTCTTTAAAAATTGACATTTTTTTAGCTCTATGGTCATGTTCGCTTTTGTCAGTCTTTCTATCAATTTGTTGAAGTATTTCTCGTGTTCTTCGAGAGTTGCTGTGAACACTATGATGTCTTTCATGTATACTTCAATTTCTCGCCCTTGTAGATCGGCTAGAGCCAACATTATCGCCCTCAGGAATGTATTTGGTGACTCTGAGCACCCCATTGGCATACGTGTATATTGATAGTGCTCGTTCGATCTCGTGAATGCAGTTTTATGCGCGTCCTCTTCTTGGATTTTAATCTGGTGGAATCCACTCTTCAAATCAACTACTGTGATGTACTTAGCAGCTGCTTAGTGCTCCAATATGTCGCTTTCAAAGGGTAGTGGGTAACAGCTTCCAACAGTTATTTCGTTGAGCTGTTTGAAATCTGTGACCAGTCGCCTCCTCTTCTCGCCGTTTTGTCCTGGCGGTTTAGGCACTATCCATATATTTAAGTTATATGGGGACGTTGACGGTTCTATTTTATCCAAATCCATCAATTTTTAAATTTCTCTTCTGATGTTTTCCTCCACCGCGGCCGGGTATCTATATCTTCTGACCACTACTGGCTTATTTGTTGTAGTTTCTACTTGGTGTTTAATTAAATGAGTTGTTTTTAACGGTTCCCCGTCCAACTCAAACACAAACGGATTCATCTATTTTAATTTTCGTACGTGCTGTAACTCTTCTTCGTTACAGCCCTCGGTGTCGATCAGTGTCATAATTTTTTTAATTCTTTCTTTGACACTTTTTATTTCACAGTCTTTTTCCGCGTACGTGTCGATTTCTCTATCCCCATCTACGCTTTTATATCTCAAAATGTATTTTTTTTCTATTTCATTTTTTTCTAATTTGACTTTTTCGAGCAAGCCCACAAATGCAGTCTCTTCTTCTCTGGCGCCGTCGTCCACGTTGTCAGTTATTTCCATTTTCTTTACTTTTTCGCACTCTATTAGATCCACTTCCGGTACTGTAATTCTCCTTTTTTTGTTTAAAAAATTCACGCATTCTGCATATATTTTACCTTTATTATTAGTGCCGTAAAAGTTTCCAAAATGCACATGTTCTTCCACATCTTGAAGTAGCACAAATCCAACTTGGATCTTTCTGAATTCTTTTTTGTCTCTTGTATATATAACCTGCCTAGATCTCGCTGCTATCTCGAAATATTCTGCCGTCTTCAGTGGGGTTTTTAAACCACCTAGGCTAAGTGTATTTGTTTTTGCGCTCACCTCGCTATTGTATTTTTTGAACATATCCCATCCAAGGATCCCATCTACTTCGATTGGAAAATCCTGCGGGACTGCATGGAAAGTTTACTTCATACCGTGGATCATTATGTCCACCGTGCCTTTTGTTTCACGTTCTTCGTAAGTTACTCCAATTATTTTTACTTTTACATTCTCATCCAATGGCGAATTTTCTTTCATATAATCTTTTTTTAGTATCAAGATCTCAGCACCCGTATTAGCATAGAAATCTGATCTTTTATTTCGGAAATCCTCACTCTCTAGCGTTACTGTTAGTGGTCTGTGTCCAACTGCTGCATAGTTAATTAGTACCGTTGTGACTTCTTTCTTTTCCTCTTTTCCCATCGATATATTTTTATCTTTTAGATTTTTTTTTAAATTAGGTTTAATTTGTTGACGAGTATTAATTTTTTTTTTGTTTATCTCCTTTCCCCACACCTCCGACTGTATGGGTTTTTCTTCTTTCTCTCCAATTTTTCCATCGTTTACTTTTGGTCCTTTACAATACGTAGTCACTTTTCCCCGATGCTCGATGTTGGGGGGGGGGGTACTTTGAGCATCGTTCTTAAAATTCGGCTCCTGTTTACTAGAGATATCACCCTGTCTAGGTTCAGCCTCCCTTGCATCTTGTGTCCTGTTTGTGTGTCTAGGCTCATAACGCTCGTTACTTTTCCAATCACAATTATTTCGGCTATCATCCCTACCACCGTCTCTTTGGCCGTAATTTCTGTCATTTGGCTCATAAAATCTATTATTGCCATTGTTATTGTTATTATTTTCGCGATAAGCATACCCTTTTTAAAAATCTCTCCCATATCTGCCGTAGTTGTATTTATTCTCTGCCTGAGCCATATTATTATGTCTGTAGTCTCCGGAACTTACTCCACTGTCATTATATGATCTTGTACTTCTTCTTTCTTCACCCCTATCCTGGTACCTATTATAGTACGGTGCTCTGGTCTTCTCACCGTGACCTTTCTTTACTAGCCGCCCCTTATCTATGTCGTGCCACAATGAGCGACACTCTTCTGCTTTGTGCCCGATTTAACCACAATATTTACACTTGTTTATCTCGTCTTCCCTTTTGTTAGATTCTTTTTCTCATGTCTAATATTTATTGCTGTCTACTCAAGGTGACTTTATAGCTATTATATGCTCGACTTTTAATGCCAATGTAATGGCTTTTGTTAGCGCCGTGGTCCTGTGCATTGAAACTTTGTGGTTGTACGGGGGACTAAGGCCTAATATATATTGGGTTACTACTTCTTTTTGAATATTTTTCTTAAATTCCTGCCTTAACATTTCAGAAACTTTAAGGTTTGCTTCTTGAAGCCCCATGGCCCTGTTAAACAACTTTTGCATGCGATCTGAGTATTCTTCTACATATACCCTATCCCTTGGTCGTTCCGACCTAATTTTTGCCATAACTGTCTCTGTGCTACTGATGGCTCCGTACCTTTCCGTAACCTCCTCGAGAAATTCTTCAATAGACTTAAACTGTGTGATTCTATTATTTAAATGTGCTGCCGCTCGACCTTTTAGCCTGCTGGATAGCGTTGGATTTATTGGGTCCCCTGTAAATATTGGTATTGTGGGGATCATTGTGCTCAATTCCTTAATTGAGTAATTTTTATTCCTCTCATACTCCCGGTGATGCGGTGATCTGTGGGTAGCTCCACGTGTTGTTTGCTTCCACCTCTTCTGTTTATTTTAAAAAATTTTTGAACTCCCGCATCAGTCTAGCTTTTCTTCGATCTCTGTTGTGGTATTTTTTTTCATTTTGTCCCCCCTCCCTTTCTGGCCATCTCCGGAGCAACTCCCTTCTCCAATTGCCAAGCTGATTTCTAGCGAGCCCCCTATCTGACTTATCCCCTTTCTCTCCACTATCATCACTACGTAGGGGCTCTATATATAATTCTGAGGCTTCGTCTCCTCCAATTTTTTGCTTAGGGCCCTCTTTTTTCTTATCTCTTAGTAAGCTTGTTTTCATGCCCTTAAAAATTTTTCCAATTTAGTCTTTTGTTTTTTTGTTTTGAACTTTTCTAATTTTTTGACCGCCTCGGGATCGTGGCGAAATTGTAACCATAAACTGTCGTCTGTTATGACCTCCGCGTCTGCTAAGCGGTCCACCGCCCCACCTACAATGTTATCAATTTTTCCCGACTGCATTTTGTTTTATTTTGCTTAGTTGTTTTTTTTTTGTGTTGTTTTTTTTTTTTTTTTGTTTGTTTGGTTGTATTTGTTTCTTATGGGCCTATTTGATAATACTTATCGCCCAGCAGTAATATTATTTACCGTTCATATAAATTTTATCTACCTGGACAGTCTTGTAAGCAGTACGATCCAAAGCATTTCCGTGTCCGTAAACAAAGTGTCCAAAACAAAATATTGCTACCAGAGGGTGTGTGGTGTGGTGTAGTTTCGTGTTTTGGCTCTTCCTTGTCTCATTTCCTGACGGTGCCGGCCTCCTGGATTTCTGCTGTGCGCCCACGCTGGTATTTGACACCTGCTCGTTTTTTACCTGTCTTGCCGCGTGTGTCTTCTTAACACTGTATTTTTTCCTTTTTTTGTTATTATTCACCATTTTTTTTAGAACGAAGTTCTTTATGTCGCGTTACTCGGGGGGCTGGAATTTTAAAACCGACAGATTTTTTTTTTTTTGAATCAGAAATCTTTTCCTCTCAAGTTTTTCCCCTCACCCCGTCCCTCCTCACCAAGTGTTCTCTACACACTTCCCCTCTCCTCACTATATATGTATATCTGTCAACCGTGCCGTGTTACTCTTCTGCACACCTTTACCCACCTTTACCCACCTCACACTCCCAAGCAATTAATTTTTTAACAAATTTTAATTTTATTTCCCCACAGTAATTTTTCTTTCACTTTGAATTTTTTCTTCTTTTACAATTCTAAAAAAAAAAAAAAAAAAAAAAAAACATTTTCCAGTGAAGAGATTTGAACCATCGACCTTCTGCATATGAGTCCTGTACCTTCCCCACTCTGCTACGAGCGCTGCCGACTATAGATATTTGGTTTCTTGTACTTATCGTGTGGTTCGTAACTATAACATTTTACTTTTAAATGTATTCACTGACAATACATTCAATTATGAATTTGTTTTATAAATTGTGTATGTGTTTTCTAAATAATACATCTAAAAAAAAAAAAAAAAAAAAAAAAATTAATTAGCATAAATATAGTTATGTAAATTAAATATAATAAGGTGCGTTATTATGCATTAAATTGTTGTATTTTCATTAAACCTGAGGTTTTTTTGGCATTACAGTAATGCTAATAATTACTGTTATAAATGAAAAAAAGTAATGAAATTAAATATGATAAAAAAAGAAACAAAATATGAAAAAATGAAATATGAAAAAAAATAATAATGAAATTAAATGAAATTTGAACAAATAAAATAATATATTAAAAAATAACGAAATGAAATATAAAAGAAGAAATGAAATATAAAAGAAGAAATGAAATATGAAAAAAGAAATGAAATAAAGGAAATACAAAAGAATGAATATAAATAGAAAAATATAAAAAAAAAGAAATAAAGGAAATACAAAAGAATGAAAAAAAAGTAATGAAATTAAATATGAAAAAAAAAGAATGATATATGAAAAAAAAGGGAATGAAAAAAAAAAGATTAAATATGAAAATAAGAAAGAAATTAAATAAAGGAAATACAAAAAAATGAATAAAATGTAATAAACTGAAATATGAAAAAAAATAAAGCAAGAAATAAAAAAAAAAATTAATAAAACAAGAAATAAAGAAAAAAAAAAAAATAAATAAATAAAAAAAAAAAACAACAACAAACCAGGGGGGATAAATGGGTCATGGGACCCACGGTAAGAACGAAGTTCTTTGAACATGACGAGTATAAAAACACAATTTCTCAGGTAACAAGGGGGTCGCCAGACCCATTGAAAGAACGAAGCTCTATAAACGTTAATACTGCATTCATGTAGTTCACTAAACAAAAACTTGAAAAACGAATAAAAAAATAAAATAAAAAAAATAGTTCAGTACTCACGATGGTTGAACTTCGTGAGTACTGTATTTATGCACGACGTTCTCACGAAGTTCAACCATCGTGAGTACTGAACTATTTTTTTTATTTTATTTTTTTATTCGTTTTTCAAGTTTTTGTTTAGTGAACTACATGAATGCAGTATTAACGTTTATAGAGCTTCGTTCTTTCAATGGGTCTGGCGACCCCCTTGTTACCTGAGAAATTGCGTTTTTATACTCGTCATGTTCAAAGAACTTCGTTCTTACCGTGGGTCCCATGACCCATTTATCCCCCCTGGTTTGTTGTTGTTTTTTTTTTATTTATTTATTTATTTTTTTTTCTTTATTTCTTGTTTTATTATTTTTAAATTCTTTTTTTTTTGTCTTTAGAAATTTCTTTTTTTTTATTTCACTTTTCTTTTCACGACATTCCTTTTTATTTTCACTTACACTGCACTGTGGGTGCTTCCCGACGACGAAAGAAAAAACAATTTTTTTATCACTTTGTCGTACACAACTTGCCACACGTCGATCGCCAAAAATTGAGGGTTGGGTTATCTACAACTTCCTGTTACGTGGGAATTGTGGAGTATGGGGGTGTAAGCGGATTGAACACACGTGGATAAAAGTATATGTCCGTTTATTAGAGTCTCAAAGTGAGAGCAGTCGCGTGCGTGACGTTAGGTTCGGAGGCTGATCGGAGAGAGCGAGCGGGAAAGCTGATAACGCTCGGGCCCGCCGCCGAAAGGTGATCGTTATACTCTGTATGCGCCTCGAGAGGTGAGTCTTGGGCGCGAACTTACGAAGGTTCTAGATACTGTACGTCACAATGTATTCTCATATATTTACTATCGTTTTGACCGTTCTTGGCCACCCACACATGCTCAATTAAATAAAAAGTGTTTGTATTCTCTGTAAATAAAAGACCATTTTGGAAAATAAGATTGTATTTAGCAACTTTAAATTGCCAAATGATATAAATTTTCAATAACTTATACCCTAGTTCTAGAGCTTTGTTTATTTCGACGGATACCCATGCACCTAATAAAGCCTTATCTGACACTTAATCGTGAATACATTCTTCCTGAAAGGATGTTTCTATACACATTTGGCACAATCCAAAAAGTGAATGACTTTTTATTTTTGTTAGAAGTATAGGGCAAAATACATTTTGCGGTCGTAAAATTATGCATTTTATGAAACACTCGACTTTTTCTTTAAAATTTTCAAAGTTTTTTCCTGATGATTCTAAAGTCATTACCGGTATACATTTTTAGATGTCTTAATCAAAACGTACCTGTCTTACAAATATAATGGTGTAGCTAACGTCAAAATATTCAATCCTTTTATTATCATTAACTGTGTAATGTGTAACAATATTTCCCGTACGACCGTTGCCCGTTAAAAGCATCTCAAGGGTTGAAAGTACAGATTTAAGCAATTGGGTGATTGTTTATGTAGTCTAAATACTCGTTATTATTCTTTTGAAATTTGTCACAATCGTGCTCCCACATCTCAATCACTTTGCAGCTGTACTATTTTATTAAAAAACTTGTTTGCTTATTATTTTCGAATCGTTCTGTGAAACTTTCGTTACTATTTAATTTGTGATATCGGTTGTTAGAGAAATAGTGGATACAACTATTAAAATAACATAACTGAAATACGGTTCCTTTCGAATTTTTTATTTTATGTGAGATTTTAAATAACCATCATTGAGTGGGCCTTCTATTAAACGATATTCCCGCGATCTTCCTGCATGTATGATCTCTACATTTCTTACTTTTTCTTCCCACAAAAGCCAATGAATGCATTTCTTAGAAAATTAACCTGCATGTGTATACCTATTTGCAAAAATAATTCTGATTGCATGTTTTTTTTAAAAGTTTCTTTTGTAGAGTACGGAACGCACTTTCTCTTGTCACACCTTAACAAAGGTGTCTACTTTTTTGACTGCATAACAATTTTTTGACAAGCCGTGCAAGCTTCAGGTAATATTTTAACATCTTGCATTTAATACCCAAGATGCTCTTTTTTCAAGTCAAACTGCGCGCTTACAACTGCAGTTACTTTATCGTACCATTTTAAAAATTCTACACGATCGGGGTGTTCATAGAATCTGGCATGTAGAAGCGAGAATCCGGATAAGGACCTTTATAGTTTTCATCACTCGTAACAAATAAATGTGGAAAATACGCTTTTGTACATTTCCTGCAAGGCTAAACGTTTTGGATAAATCAGCTAATTTAATAGCTATGTAAAAGTAATTTAAACTATTTATGAACTTAGTTTTTCCTAATGACATGACATAGGAATAATACTGTGTCCATTAAGTGTAATCTCGGGAGGTACCTTTTGCATTATCTACTGTATATTTCAATATAAATTGATTATTTAAAGCCTTAGTTAAACGCTATACAGATAAACAAAGTAAAAGTATTACTTTTGAATCTCACTGCAAAATCAACAAAATTTATAGGCACTCCTCAACCTCAAAAATGAGTTGTTTAACATCACAGAGGAGACAAGTTGCGTAGAGATTTTCATCTACCTTGTCTATACTTACATCGCATCGTACTTGTACCACGATAAGGATCGGTATGTGTACGAACGTATTAACGGTATCATGTAATTCTATATCTTGACGCATTTCAAAGTCATAAAAAATAAAACGATTCTCTTCAGTATTTAAATTATACTTTGATGTAATACGTTGCATACTACATAGCGTGTTAAGCTTATTAACACTTTTACACTTTCTGCAATATTTTTTTACTCAATCATGCTTACTTTTTGACAAATTTATGAACTTGTCACAGGTATTACATATTTTTATAGTCTCGAAAATAGCTTATATCGCAAGTTTAGGAGATTTCGTTCTTGAAAGGGAACCTTTAGCTTTATGATTATCGAAACATTTCTGACCATAAAATTTTCGCCCTCAAACGGTACAGAGTATTTTTTCTAAGTTATTTATGTTACTCTAATTAGGACTTCTATTGCAGAAAGAACAGACAGATACACAATCATGACTTCCTACATAACTGTATAGTTTGTCACACGTAATGCAAAAATAACTTGACTTTACAGCTAATATGTTTTTAATTGGATTATAGTGACCTATATTGGCGTAATACATAATATATTTATCGATAAAAAACAACTACCTGCCACATCGTCATCACCATCATAAATTAAAGAAGATTCATCGCCAAAAGTGTCGTAATCAAATATCCTAATACGTATATTTTGTTATTTGAAATATCGTTGAAAATTAGAAAACTCTACATATTGATACCCTTGTTTATTTTTTATTTCAATGTCACATTCTTGCATTGGATGTACAGAATCTGACTTTTGTTAATTATCGGTTTTTTATTATTTTTTTTTATTGTAGAGACCAATCAGGCGAACAATTTTTCGTGGTCAAAACCATACCACATACAAGTACCCTAGCTTAATATAGATTATCTTTTTTTTTTATCACTAAAATGCCTTTCTTACTTAAATTATTAGATATCTTCCAGCACACCCCACCCTTGAGGAAGTTTGACATACGTAACCTCAGCTTCTAAGGTTTTCGCGATGTAGATGATTCATTTACTCTGTTTAATTTTTTCGCATGGATTCCAGATATATTGAAAATTTTTAATAGATATCTACCGATCCATTGGTTAATGCTTCTGGGTGCAAGTCTATCCCCACAAGATAAGTATTCGTAGTTTAATTTTTTTTAAAACTGTAATACGAGCTCCTAAAAAGCATTATAAAGCCATTCCAAAGTATTCACTGTATCCGTAAGCTTGGTAATTTTGAATTTTATAGCATAACTAGTTGTTTTGAATGATTTTATAAGCTTTTTTTTTATCGTTTTATAAAATAATGTATTTTGTACTTCTTGATGTATCCAGTTGATCTTCGGTCTGCATGGCAACGCTTGTTACACCTCTTCCATCTTGATGTTCAGAATGACATAGGGAATGCTCTTCGTAGTCAGGGCGCCAGAGCAAAAAAATTGGAAAAATTGGTGGCCCTCTGTAACAATATGATATTTAGCTTGAAATTCAAATAAAAGTACGTTGCACTAAACCCAAAATCGTTGACTTCGACGGAGATACGCGTCATTCTTTTTTTATCGCAAAACAACTTTGAGAGAGAGGCTTTTTTTCAGTTTTTATCAATTATCTCGAAAAGTTTTATTTTTGGAGCAAAATAATAAATACAAAAGTTGTTAACATAATAATTTTACATGAAAACTAAGAATTACAAGAATTAGAAAATTTATTTTATTGTTTAACCAAGCGAGAAAACCGAAAAACGCAAAAAAATTCAAATGCGTCAAAGTGCACGCTGCGATACTCAAAATTGGATAAAAAAATAAAAGTTTAATAGACATGAGCGTGTTTTTTATTATACGCCAAGTCCAATCGCTATTGCACACTTGTTAATAAAAAATTTCGATTGTGTATAAAATGTGTCATGTGCATGGCATCCATATCTAACTTTTTGGAATTAGTGAGCAATAACATTACCTCTACGACCTAAGAAACTGGACTTATTAAATAAGCAAATGAAAAATTTATTTACAAAAAACTGAAAGTTCAAGACCGTATTTTCTGCAGTTTTCCATTTAGACAAATATAATTTTGTGTTATCTGTTACGCTTATTTCTACATGAATTAAAAAAAAAGTTGCTATAGGACCAATAGAAGCTAAGATACAATACTTTTAGTTTTTTACGCATTGTGGCCGTTACATCCAATTTTTAGACTTCGAACGATTTTTTTGCTAAAGGTTTATTGTACCATATACAATTTTTTTTCTATAGAATTAGTCAATCTTTTTGCATGTGACGACTAATTAAAGTCGCGCGTGAGCCGCAGTACTTGAGCAGCTGCAGCCTGCGATGCAGCGTGCATGCGCAGTAGCTCGGAAAGCGCTTTAGTAGAGCCTTTCGGCGTTGTGCCTGGATACTTAGCAGTGTTGAGATATAGTTCCAGCCAGACTTGGAAATTCTCTAAGACCCAACCCCTCTGACATGGGAAATCACTAGATCAAAAGAAAATAGTACCGAACGTAAGGCGTAAAATTCTTATAAGGTCCAATAACACAAATACCTATCACCCGATGAACCGGGGTGCTTACTGGCAACTCTGTTAAATAAATAATTATTAATAACGCAAGCGCCTATCACCCAAAGATCCAGGGCGCTTACTGTCCACTCTAATAAATAAATAGTTTTTAATAAATAACACAAGTGCCTATCACCCAATGACCCAGGAAGCTTACTGGCCACTCTAATAAATAAATGATTATTAATAATACAAGTGCCTATCACGCAATGTCCCGGGGTGCTTACTGGCCACTATTAAATAAATTACAAGAGCGCCAGTTAAAAAGATATTTGTCGTACTAGACAATCAATCACAATTTTAAATTGTTTTCATATATTATCAATTAACTTTTTATTATTTAATAGTGTGGCCCAATAAGTGTCCTTGATCGTCAGAAAATAGGTGCTTTACTTATTTATTTATAATTATTTATTTACTAAATTCACAATAAGCGCCCCAGGTTATCAGGTAGTAGGTGCTTGTGTTATTAATAATTATTTATTTAACAGAGTGGCCAGTAATCATCCCTGGTCATCTCATGATAGGCACTTGTGCTATTTATTAATAATTATTCATTTGATAGAGTGGCCAGTAAGCGCCTCAGGTCATTAGGTGATTGGCGCTTGTGTTATTAATAATTATTTATTTATTAGAGTGGCCAGTAAGCAGCCTGGGTCGTTGGGTGATAGGCACTTGTCTTATCTTACTTATATATAAAGCAAAGTCGCTCAAACCGTTGTAATGGCTAACCACGAAAACTGCTGAACTGATTTTGCTGAAATTTTGCACACTGATTCGTGACACTTCTTAGATGGTTTTAGTATGGTGTTTATCTTGAAAAATTTGATAACAATAGCAATAAATAAGCTCCAAGTTTTGCAAAGATACGCCAGCTTTTCACTTCAGTTCAGTAGGATCCGTCAGGTGGTGTCGACATAAAATCGAGGCTACCTACAACAGAATTAAATAAATGTGGTTATAATACGCCGGGGAGTCTCAAAATCTTCTGCAGGTGCCTACTGGCAGTTCATCGAGCTGCATTGAGAATGTAGATGATAGACGTGCAGCTGGGAAACCCGGTTACCGGTGACCCTCTTCTCTGAAGAACAAGTGACCACGGTCTACTTCCATCCTAAGTCTCAAGTATTGACGAGTGTGACCAACAAAAAATTATTCTACTCCATAAATTCTCCGGAGTAATACTAGGAGACGAATCTAGCCAGAGCAAAACCTGCTCCAACACTTTATAGTTATGTGTTCGTACTACCATCCCACCTGATACCGTCAGAGAATTTTTGGCTATAAATGTAAACCAGGGAAGACAGCTCTGAGGAGCACGAGCAGCCACAACGGCTCCCTTCTCAGTGACTGTATCCCCAATGGCATACCCACTTTTTCCCGACTAACGATGAGCGGTTGGTTATCCGGGGAACGACTCCAAGACGAGATATTCTTTGGTCAGCGGCTTACCTCGCTCCATCACAGTCTCCATACATAGAGTATTCGAGGGTAAGAGTCAAGCTACCTGCAGCCTGCAGCCAGCTCTTCATTATCAGGAATAATAATAAGGAATAGCTGGAAGTTTCACCACTTGCCCTTTTAAGGGCCATTGTAAATATTCACGTTCCCTACTTAACCATTAATCTCATCGGTTCTTTTAAGGACCACCTAAGTTTAAACTACCTTGCGAACGAATACACTACCATTTCCGGCGATTTTTCGACTAAAAGACTATATCAACTAAAGACGGCCACTATTAAACCAAGTCAGTCGTTCACTGGCAGTCATCACGAGCGGAGTTGTTTTTCGCAAAGCTGGGAATCTCGCTGTCTAACAACCCTATATTACCCTCTCGACTCTAAGCATTCAACACTTTCAACACTGAATCACCAATCCTCTCCAAGGTCTGCGCTGGGTGAACCTAACAGCTATAAAGGGAATCAAAAACTTAAGCGAACGGGACAGTCTCCAACGGGCAAGCACCAAGAACCAATCTCCCCATCTTAGATCACCCAAAACAACTGAGTCTGCAAAAAAAAAAAGGTGCTTTAGACACCAACGTCTTCGACGTTATACCGGGAGACGTTGAGAAAGATCCCTACAACTAGCTCCAAAGCTTCGGACTTTGTAACTTTTTTCCTGATCAGTCTAGGGCTTGCCAACAAATATATTAGAACTTAACAAATTTGACAGAAAACAGCCTTTAGGGGTCACAAGTTTTAAGCATGCCAAAAGACACAAGAGAGTGAATTGGAAGAAAAACTTCAAATGTATCTAATAAATACAATTTCAGGCGTCAAGAAACCGACGCAGAAAATTTATCGAGATCGGAACAGCAGCATCAAAATCGTTAAATAAAGAATCCATTACGTGGGAGATTAGCTTTTTATTGTACCCTGATAGTAATCTTTCAAATCTTTAAAGATCTAAATTAAGTTTTTTGAATAAATAGAAAATATACTTGTGTTTTTGAGGCAATAAAAAATGTAAAGATTAAGCTCCAGGACTTTGTTGCTCTGGTAATAAAGTTGTGAGATAAGAGAAAAAAAAGTTTTTTTAATATATTTTTTGGGAGTTTGAAATCTTAACAGCTTTAAAAAATAGCCCTTTTCGTTAATTATATGGGAGAAACTGTAAATCAACGGCTCTTTATGGCCAACAACCATTTTATGGCATAAGGAACGCACGGTACTTTTAAGCATAATTACATTTTTCATAATTTTTACAGTTTATTATTTGACCAAATGAACTGTATGGATTTCAAACAAATATGTTTTTAATAAGAAGAGTTTTTTTCTGATAAGTGTCAGGAGTATATGTAAAATTTTTAACTGAAAACATTTCACATAACATGTCAACACACTACGGTGTTCCATTTAGTAAGTCTCGGGCGAAGCCGAGAGGGGGGCCGCTAGTTTATTAATAATTATTTATTTAACAGAGTGGCCAGTAAGCATCATAGGTCATTGGGTGATAGTCACTTGTCTTATTTACTAATAATTATTTATTTAATAGAGTTGCTAGTAAGCACCCCGGGTCATCGGGTGATAGGTGCTTGTGTTATTGGACCTTATTTGAATTTCGTACCTCACGTTTGGTACTATTTTTTTTTTGATCAAGTGATTTCCCACGTCAGAGAGGTTGGATCCTAGAGAATTCCCAAGTCTGGTCTAAACTATATCCAAACACTGATTCTTTGTTGCATAATTAACACTTTTCGAGCTACTGCGCATGCGCGATGCATCGCTGGCTGCAGCTAATCAAGTACCGCGGCTTACACGCTATTTCACACTACTTTAATTAGTCATTACATACAAAAAGATTGACCAATTTTATAGGAAAAAAATTTTGTATAGTACAATAAACCTTTATCAAAAAAATCGTGCCAGTCCGAAGTCTAAAAATCGAATATAACGGCCAAAATGCGTAAAAAACTGAAAGTATTGTATCTTGGCTTTAATTGTTCATGTAACAACCTTTTTTTTATTAACTCATGTAAAAATAATTGTAATTGATTGCTCTAAATTGTTTTTGTCTCAATGGAAAACTACAGGAAATATGGTCTTGTACTTTAGGTTTCTTATTAATATCTTGTTTATTTGTTTTTTCAATAAGTCCAGTTCATTAGGTAGTAAAGTTTATTCCTCGCTGATTTTAAAAAGTTATATATCGCTGCTATGCCCATGACACATTTGATACAGAATCGAAATTTTTTATTAACAATTGTCCAATAGGCAGCCATTTCGAAATTTTGCGATGGGACTTGGCTAAGAAGAAACATACAAATGTGTATTAAATTTTTATTTTTTATTTAATTTTTAATATTGCACCATTTATTTTCATGCATTTTAATTTTTCTGTGTTTTTCGGTTTTCTCGCTTGTTTAAAGAAGAGGAAAAATTCTCTAATTTTTTTTAACACTTATTCCTTATAAAATCATCAGGTTAATAACTTTTGTATTTAAAATTTTGCTCCAAAACCAAAACTTTCCGAGATATTGAATGTAAACTGAAAAAAATCCTTTTTTAAAGTTATTTTGCCATAAAAAACTATGACGCGTATCTCCGTCGAAGTCGACGATTTATTGAGTGTGTTATGTAACGTACTTTTTTTTGAATTTTAGGCTGAATATCGTATTGTTACAAAGGACTACCACATTCCAATGCTCTGGCACCCTGACTACAGGGTTGTTCTATAGGAGCACTCTCATTTTTATCGACGTTATCCATAAAATAAAAAGTAGTTGTAATTTGAATGCCATACAAGGCTTTTGAGAAGTATAAATATAAAATTTATTAGTTTCCTCTGTTGGTATCATGCGTCATAGTTACTTCCGATGGATCGGGGGTTGAATACCTCCTCTTGCGGGCTGTCAGGTTGGTTTTCTACGTAATATTTTAAAATAAAGATAATATGAAAGTTGAAATTAATAGAAGAAAAAAGACATGTCCATGTATATTTTAATTTACCTGGAGTTGTTTTCTTGTAAGAAAGTTTCACCCCTGACGGCCCAGGCATACCATAGTCTAAGGGATCTTCCTGTTTTTTTTAGTATACTGTTAACGTTTGAAAGATTCTCAAAATCTTCGAAACATATTTTGGCAACTAAAAAAGTATTCCTTTTAATTTTTTTTCCCATCATGCAAAATTTTGTAAGCGTAAAAAATTTTTGTAAAACTGTAATATATTACTTACCAATTTTATGGTACGCCTCGCACATATCCTTCAGCATCCTGTTCCTAGCGTTAGGTAGTAGAAATTTTACCACCCCTTGGATGGCTATAGCACTGCGAGTTAGATACACAGGGTACCATGCGACTGCGTGTACCCCCGCCAGGTAAATGATAAAGAGCTCCTGCAATACTCCTATTAATTCGTTAATAGAGTATGCAGATAGCACGTCTTTGAACCACTTTTTAGCGTACACTTTACGTGAATCTTCTGACACTACATTCACGTATCGCGCACAATAACGTACAACCTTAAACAAAGCAGTGATCATGGATGCATTAATTTTTACTTGTTTTATTCATGTATTAAAAACTAAGAAAACCTGTGTAGCTACCAAAAACTAATGTAACGAAACAGTAGAAACACACTTTTACACAACTTAAAAAAGTTTAAGTAAAACGCAAAAAATATACGAACTAAGAAAAAACGGTGTAGCTAGAAAAAATTAATGCAATGCAACAGTAGAAACACACTGTTACAGAACTTGTACTAGTTCAATCAAATGCAAAAAATACACTGTATGAGACTTGCAAGTAAATTGACGATGAAAATGACTTCAAACTAGATATAACACGTAAAGTTATCGCAGCATATCAGCAAGAAAATATGATTTGGCTGAGAGTGTCAGATAAGGACTGATTTTCTTTTACGTTTTTTTTCTTTTCCTTACTAACTTTTATACTTTCCACTTTTTGGCCAACGTATGATTAACGTAATAGGTATACACAGTCTGATAGGTCCGCTCTAGCCATAGTCTGGAAATTGTTACAGTTAAAGTTTGGTAGTAAAATATTGCACTGTAGAGGCAATCGCTGACTCCCATCGTAGTTACACTAAAAGAAATTTGGTCTGCTGTTGCTACCAAAAGCGGGAGCGATCTCATTTCACAAAAATGTGGTTCTCAATAGCTCTCACTGTGGGTTACACGCAGCACCACCTATAGCTAGCCTTATGCACCACAGTTAAGTGTATGTATTTGGATCGAACCACCGTGGTCCAGAATTTCTTCCACGAGTGATCGGTGACAGCAGCCATACATGAGTGAGCGTGGTTACCGCTTAGTATGGTTCTTCATACTTTAAGTGCAACACATACCCGAGGCTGAAAAAAAGACTGCTGAGGTAGAAAAAAGTCTTTTTCTTCTAGACATAACCTCGCTTGCAATCTCTCTATTGCTAGTAGTTTGTATTTAATTTGAAATAGAAAGCAGTTGACGTGTGTGACCATAAAAAAAAAATTACCCTTACTACTGTGTTTGATGTGCTAAAACATTAGTCCCACGGTTAAAATTTTCAGTTACGATTCAATGTTCAATTTTGATTTCAATGACACAAGAAACATGCAGTCATTCCTTATAATTGTAGAAGTGTATTCAGAGTAAAAAATGATTTTTGTTTTTCTGTGGAATATGCTGCTATTTTACTGATTATTTGGTGGTAATCCTAGAGAAACAATGTACATTTTGAATTCATTGAGGTAAAAATGGTTGCATTTTAAAAATTGTAGTAATTAATTTTTCTTAATTTTTCTTCTTATATTATCAGTGCGCAAAAAACTATTTAACATACCATGTTTACTATGTATAATTGATATATTTCTATGTACTATCTGTTAATGATAATTAGGTGAAGTAATATTAGATGACAGCCCAAAAAAAATATAAGAGCGTAGTAAAGGACGTTCACACACACACACACACACAATATAGTGGAAAGAGCGTCGTTATATATTATATGTATATATATATACGCCACGGTACCACGGATGGTGCAGTAAACAGCTCACAGCGAGACAGCCTGTACTGTCACATTTTAAAGAAGCGATTTGTCAGCTACTAGTAGTCGAGATTCAGGACCACGGTGGTTCTACTTTCAATCACTCAACTGCGTGGTGTCTACTATGCACCACCTGTGGCGCCACTAGTGAGACACGAGTAAATGTAAATGCGTCTCATCAAACTGAGGTACCTCCAGCAGACTAAATTTTTTTCAGTGTACTTGATCTTCTTCATATTGCACATTTCCGCTGTTGTCACTTACTTTTCTCTACAACTGTTCGCAGATATTTTTCGGGTGACTAAACGAGAGATGTTTTTCAGGTTTGAGCATGTTTGACGAAATTTTTCACAGCATTTTATGTGATGAAATAAGGGGCTTATCATCTCTGCTTATAAATAACATATTGCCAAAAAATTTGAGTGGAAGATTGCACCGGATATGAAAATTTTGAGAGTGGAGAGTGCAACAGCTATACATGTTTTTCAAACGCAAGCGTTTCACTTCTGCATAGATCCGTCAGTCTTTCCTACAACTTAGATAACGACTGACATAGATAATTTTTACAGTTTCCGCAAAAGTTTGTCGGTAAAGTGATTTTTAATTTTAATTAATTGTATTGTTGAATCAAGAAAAACAAATTTTTTTTAATGCGTAACAGTGTTAAACATCCAGCAGATTATATTAATATACGGCTACGAACAAAATTGTCGTAGAGCTACACTATAATGTAAATCGTTAGTGTTTCAAGCTTTTATTGCAGCTTTCCAAACGATAGTTTACAGGGGATGTAATTTAAAATGCAGATCTATGGAGCGAGCTTAAAGATAATTTTGCTTCTATAAATGATTATTTTAATGATAAAATATTAGTTTCATAGAACGTATACAAGTGGGTAATATTGAGTTGATATTCACATCGTCTTACGGAATGAAATCAGTATAATTTTTGATGAAAATGAGATTAGCGATAGACAAGATGTAAATAAGAAAAAAAAGAATACGTTCGGTTCGACTATAGTCATGCAACACTGTACCTTTTTAGGACTCACTCAAGCTATCATGTGTGCGGATGAAAGACTATGTCATATTGAGTGTGCAGCAAAGCTAGTTAATAAGTAAAAGAAATTTATGGTGAATGAGTTAACTGTATTATTAGAAAGTATGACTCTAGTGAATAAAATAAGTATATCAAATTTGGAAAAGCTAACTACGGAACATTAGTCAACTGTATGGAAAAATGTAAAAGAAAATCCTTATTCTGCAATTAATAATTTTTTTTAAAGCAAAATTTTGACATGGTATTTTTAGTGTTAACTACGCACTGCTTGGAAATACTTTTAAGTGACATACATTTTAAATTGAATAGAATAAGTAATATTGTTGGATATTGTAAATTAAATGGGGGATATAACAACAAAACATGCAAAGATGCGTGTACTGCAAACAAGTGCAAGAATATAAATTTAATATGGTATACTAACGATGTTAGATTTACCTAAGCCTAAAGAATTTTGAGGTACTCTCGAAATAGGGATTTTGGCGAGAACATATGGTTGATAAATGTGAACAAAATACACTATAACACTTCTCCTAGTTTATTTACAGATAAACTGATGGGTTAAAGCTACAATGCAGGCTCACTGCATTTATTTTAAGTAAATCATTTCAATGCATCGTATTTAATATAAATCGCAAACTTATAATATGTAAACAGAAAACTGGAATATCACACAATAGAACAGCGCGGTTTATTGATTTTCTTGGTCGTGAGGTTAACGTATTTTATTTTTTTTTTTGGGGGGGGGGCGCCAGCAGAGAGAGACAGAGGAAACAGTACTTTTTGTTCAGCCCAGGCAGGCTGGTATTACTTGAAGTCTTTTGGCGTAGTGATCTTCTTGAATAAGCAAGAGAAAATGCCCTCCCATTGTGGTTGTTACGTGGGTTAGGCCTCGAGCTGCTTTTCTTAATCTTTCAAAAGATGAGCCAGAATACGGTTTTTGTAGATCTGTAGCTGTGGTCTCTGACGACGTTGAGTTTCTGCCGTTGGTGTGGGCGTGTACTTCTCGATATTGATTGCTTTTTTCCAGTAAATTGGAGCGCAAGCGACCAGCTACTCAACTTTTCGGTGGCTTATTGCGGCGCCCCTCCCCCTTCTCTCTGCCTCTCTCTTCGACCATGGGCGCAAAATCCGTGATCACGTAAACACCGTTACAATATTGAATCATTGTGTTTGATGTTTCATTTCAAAATATTGTTTGTTTAACGATATAGTTTGCAAACTATTTTCAAAACTTTTACACCACCTCTAAGACTTACGAATATTGTTTGGTAGTGTGCGTTATACGACTCCTTAACTTTCACCTGCGTTTTTAGCTCCGTGGTTAATCCACCTTTATAACCCTAGAGCCTTGTGACTAATAAATTGTTTCTCAAAATGTGGACACATTCAAAAATCAAACTTTATTTTCTTCAACATTGCTTCCTTGACACTAGGGTTCACTGTAATTTTGACCCCGTCAGTGTTCAGTTATGCGAAAAATGTGTTTCAATACTTACTCCATCCGCTTGTATTTGACAAGTTTTTAATCAGAATAATGAAACTTTGTAACCATCAATTAGACAAATATTTTATATCCAGAAATGTAGAGAATGTCGTTTAACGTTAACGCATGCCTGTAGAAGAGAGGATTTGGAATACGAAGTGTAATAATTTTATAAATAATAAAATTAAGTCTTAGAGAGTGTTTTTGTGCAATTTTCGTGATGTAATGTGGAATCCTGACCAACAGTGTAACAACCTTGCTGGGGTCTGCAAACCATCTTAAACACAGACAAGTAAAGGGAAAAATGTGTGTGGAGTACCACCTTTGTAATATTGCCGAGAATATAGAAGAATTTACGCAAAGATATAAAGGTACTCTGGCTTTTTTTGAACAACTATTACGGAAACAGTTTTCATGTATGTTCAGACTATCAACCGATGTTTGATATACAGTTTGGAAGGCTACTTTCATGTTTCAGAGTCGCCACTTTCGTCTTCATAACTAAAATACACTAGAAGTAAGTTGTGAAACAAAGGGGTGTGAAGAAAAGTGTCGCGAGCCTCAAGAGTATTTCACTACAGCTTTTTAATTGCAAAACTGTACTTGAAGTGTGAATTTTTTTTCGTAAAATAAGTAAACTAAAGAGTAGATATAGAATATCACATTTTTCAATTTCATATGCACTAATGTAATTTTTTTTATTTTTTAAATGGAAAAAATATTCTAAAGAATTTTTTGGTTATGTTTAAAATTTATGTGCACCTATATATATATATATATATATATATATATATATCTTCCTATATTATAAGGTCGTAAGAGTTAGAGCAAGGTTTTTTCCCCCCTTGCTCCCCCCTCTCCCCCAGCTCCCCCCCAAATAAGGTAGTAATTCTTTCATGATTTCTTGAGGTTTTGTGCATAAGCACACGATCAGTAAGAGCTAATTTAGGAGTGAGAATAAAAACTCCAAAGTCAGGTGTTAGTTTGAGCAACGTTTCGTTGGTCTTAACGCCAACCTCATCAGGCTCAGTCTATATCGTTAAGACGGTCGTTACAGACTCAATGTCTTAACGATATAGACTGAGCCTGATGAGGTTGGCGTTAAGACCAACGAAACGTTGCTCAAACTAACACCTGACTTTGGAGTTTTTATTCTCACTCCTAAATTAGCTCTTACTGATCGTGTGCTTATGTACAAAACCTCAAGAAATCATGGAAACAATTGGGAGCAGAACGGCACGTTCAACAAACACCGTAATAGTAATTCTTTCATTTTCTTGCATTTTTCGAGTAATCCTACTTTTTCGCTAGCTCCCCTCCTGACTCCCCCCCAGCTTCCCCCAATATATAATGTAAATATATTCGTAAAGCCTTAAATATTAACTGTTACAAGTGGTCTAATTTTGACATATAATTTTATTTGACCATGAAAAAAAATTTTGTTACAATTATCTTACTGACGATATTAATTTTAATTACATACTCTAAAATGTCTTTTTAGGCCCTCTGCTCTTACATAACCTTTTCCACAATTTTGACAAATATTTTTTTCAACATTTTTTCGTGATTTATAAATGTCTCTGGAAGTGATAATTTCTTTGGAAACTTTTTTCGCGTTTCAAAAACTTAAAATTTTTTTCAATGTTTTGGCATTCCTTTGAATGACGCAAATAGTTTTTCTTGTCTAATATTATAATGCTACACAGATCACGTACACAAAATTTTTTTTTGTGAATTTTTTCGTGCGATGATAGACACTCTTGATTTAAAAATTTTGAGTTACATTTGTCACACTGATTAAATTTTGCATCCATGATGGTGTATCTGAAAACATATTACAAAAAACGAATTGTTTATGATTACATAAATTTGGGTACTAGAAGGTACTGAAATTTGCTTTTTTGATGAAAGAAAAAATTTGCAAGAGACTATAAAAATAGTTATAAATTATGGAATAGTATTTTTGTTACTCTAAAGTTTTATTTCAAATAATATTTTAAATTTTAAATTTGTTTTCTGATTCAATTTGGATAAACTTTTTGTTTTTGCTTCTACATCCAGAAAATGCAACATATAATTGCGTATGAGAAAATAAAGGCTTTCGCAAGTATAATCCTAAGGCACCAAAACTTTGACCTTGAGTTTTATCGATAGTCATAGAAAAAGTTAAGGTAAATGAAAATTGTTTTTCGTACAACATAAATGGTAGTGAAAAAGAATTGCTTGTATATTTAGTGTTATTCCTGGAATAAAGACTTTATTTCCTTTTCTTTCACCTGTGATTACTTTAGCTTCAATATTATATTCAAATAATTTTGTAATTCGTAATCTAGTACCATTGCAAAGTCCTTCAGATACGATTGAGTTTCATACTGACATAACAATAGCGTTACTTTTTAAATTTAATTTATGTCGAGGAAGACCTTCTTTAATACTATTTAAATTTTCTGTAGGGAAATTAATATAAATATTATCGTCTGATTTATCTTTTCCTTTGTGAGTTGCTTTATTAATACTATAGTACGTCACTTATGTTCCTACCATATTATTTAAAATTCTTTCGTTCAAAAAATGAGTGTATTTATAGTGAGATGTTAATATAGCTTTACTTATAAAATAATCATCATCATTATTAAAAATTTTAGAAGACACATCATTTGTTTTCCATGTCTGAGGAATGATAAAAGTTTTAATTTTGCCTTCTCCTATATCCAGTAGCAATGAAAAATTTTTTTATCAATCAGACGTACATTATTTTTTAAATAAAAAATATTAAACAAAGGCCAAAAATTAGAAAATTTCATGGTATCTTGAACAATAGAAATTTTGCTTCTATTTTTTTAACCACCGGAGGAATTTAACGAAATCTGCACCAAATATTATTATTATTTTATTTCCAAAAGGTTTATTACTACTAGATGAATCTTTTAAGGTCCTATCAACGATTTGTAACGCTTTTTTCGGTATCACAAAAGCTTCATCTCAAATAATTATTTCTACATTACGTAATTTTTGTTTATCTGGCTTAAACTGGAAGAATGCACTTTCTATAGTGCTTAAGTCTAAAGGAAGTCTGAAAGTTTTGTGAGTGGTCCTTCCCTTTGGAAGCAGAATAGAAGCAAAACCTGTCCAAGCCATTGTAAGGATTTTTTTTTAAATTGAGATGAAATAATAAATTAATGATTGGTATAGAAAAGATTTTCCAGATCCACTAGGACCACCAAAAATAAAATATGTCTCCTAAATTTTATTATTTTTTAAAAAATTACATGTTGACCATGACTACGTTGTGACAACATTTTATAAAAATTATTCTTTTATTATTGTCAGTATCGATTTTTTTTGTCGTTTCTGTTTGTTCTGGTAAACTGAAATCTTTACAAGACATATTTTAAGAATTAAATATTTCGTTTGATTGTAAAAGAGCTTCATTTTGATCATCTCTACGATCTTTCATAAAAAATTTTTTGTATTTGTTCCAAATAGTATTACCAAAAAATTTTTTAGACATAATAAACCATGCGATAAATTTTCGTAGTTAAAAAGGC